>NW_022205077.1:0-62406 GCF_008831285.2 Nymphaea colorata
CCAACCCCAACCCAACCCCAACCCCAACCCCAACCCCAACCCCAACCCCAACCCCAACCCCAACCCCAACCCCAACCCCAACCCCAACCCCAACCCCAACCCCTTCATTTGCATGTAAAATATATAACTGGCACCCAATCATATGATTAAATAAGCCTTTTGGTTAAATTATATACTTGCTGAATAATGATGTTGAAGATCCTCGCCAGGTTCAGCACTGAAATCGGCCAGCAGCAGAATAACATGAAGAGATTTTACAAGGAGGCTAGCTTCTCTGCCAATCAGAACAAGAAGCATCCACTACATAAGTATTAATAACCCCAAACAGCTACCTCATCACGCTTGACGGCAAAACCATCAAGACACCCTACCGCAATGTCCTTGCAGTACCGACCCCAGCTCTCGCTTTCCTCGTAGCCAACGAGTTCAATCGCCAACAAAAGTATCTGAAGACAGGTGAGATGCCAATGCTCGCTCTCTGCCGCACTGCTGTTGATGCCGATATCTAGGGACATCTAGCCGAGCATCTTCGCCATTCCATCTACGAGTACCTCAAAACAGACACTGTCCTCTTTGTTGACGATACATACGGAAAAGAACACAAGCGGCTGTCAATGCCTCTGATTAAAAATTTTAGCGATCGGTTCGGTATGGAAATCCACCCCTCCACTTCCATCGATTCGCCCCACGTAGAGATCAACGATAAATTCATCTCTTGGGTGTAGGGCCTCAACAACTGGGAACTGATCGGTATGTAGACAATGACCATATGGATGAAGAGCACGATAGCTGCATATTCTACCATTGGCTCAAATGCAGCCCCACAGTAAGTGCAATCAGCAGCATACCTCTAGGAGACAATCCAAATGCGATACAATGGAGAAGTGGAGGAAAAGGTAATGGATATAAACCAAATCAAACTGATGGTCAGTTGCGGTGAGATGATCTACCGATACAGCAAGCCTACTGAGTGATATTCATTAGCTATTCATCTATTGAGACCAGGGTCTTTCTTGAAATTATTTGCGATATAGTATATATCGTCTCAACATTCATGCTTGTGAAAAAAATCCTGGAAACTTCAGGCAGCACATTCTCTGCGCACTGGTAGCCGAGCAAAACATGATACTGGAAGACATAAACCTGAATAGCCACCCGCCAGGACTACGGGCAGAAGAGTCACGCTTCCTCCAATTGATCGAAACTGTATCGAATGGGTGCAAGATAATGGTAACAAAGGGCGGCTCTATGCTGAAATTCTTCGCAGGAATGGTCACCAACAATGAAGGAGTTGAGGTGCATTTTGACTGTGGACTCGACAGAGGAATTGCCTACTACCTTTAGTACCTGCTTCTTATTGCTGGCATCGGAAAAACCGCTCTAAACATCCACTTGCACGGACTTACCAACCACCCTGGAGATAACTCAGTGGACGCCATCCAAACTCAGTTGATCCCCTTCCTTAAAAATCACTACAAAGTCGACAATGAATTATCGATGAAGATCATCAGCAGGGGGTACTTGCCTAACGGAGGAGGCCATGTCCACATCGTTATCCCCTCCATTCGCAGATTCAACCGAATCAATCTTGAGGAGAAGGGCTACATTAAACGAGTCAGAGGTACTTGCTCTGGCAGCAAGATATCAACCAGCATCCTAAACGAAGTCAAGGACAAATGCAAATCCAAGCTACTCGAGTACTTGCCAGACGTGTGGATCTACAGCGACTACTATAAAGGCGAAAAAGCCTCCCTATCACCTGGTTACAGTCTCTGTCTTCAAGCCTAAACCACTACTGGAGGTACGATCTCATATGATTCTTGTTTCGAGGTCGGCACAACTGAAAACTTCGCCACCAAGGTTCTCAACGGTTTCCTTGATGAAGTGTAACATAGTGGCTATATTTCCACCAACTACCAATGGTTCCCTCTAACATTGATGGCGCTGAGTGAAAGGAAGACAAGTTCGATCAAATTGGGAAGAATTTCTCCGTTTACAGTGGAGTGTTTAAGGATCTTAAGAGACTTCTTCGGCGTAGTCTTCGAAATCGAAGAGAGTGAGTCTGAGAATCTTGCTCTTTTCAGGTGTTTGGGGATCGGTTATGAGAACTATGCAAGAATCGTTAAGTGATTACTTTGTTAGTTTATACGATAATCAATCCCTATCATCAAAAGTATTGCATTAATGGTTAGTTGCAGCTTTGGTGACTTATAGGATAATTTTGGCTACAATTTTATTGGCAACAATTTTACTGTTTTATTCAAGTCGATGACTTGTTTATATTTATTATTGCATGCATACTCTCAAGAGCGCCCTTGGGAAGGAAGGCGAAAATGACGAGTTATCGGTTAGTCGCGGTAATCCTAGCAAAACTTTCAACAAATCTAAGAGCGGATCGATGTGGGCACTGGATCCAGAGGAGGACGACGAGTAATAAAAAATGAAAGATTTCAACATAAAACGCTCAAAGGACTTCTAAAACAAGATCATCAGCGCATTTTAAAAAGATTCTACCTTTTCAGAGGTATATCCTCTAGTATCTTAGATCATTTTCTTCGAAATTATTGAACAGATACAAACTCTATCAGAAGAACTTGATGAGTTGGCACGGCTACAGATGATTGAGAAGACTGCTGAAAAGATCAACGAAAGCGCTGCTTAGAATCTTAAAGGTTAGAATTAATTAAGGTAGAGTTTTTGAGTCCGTTTTTGGAGTGCCTGGTCCGGAGGATAAAGAAGCTGAGTAGAGATTGTTTTATTTAGAAAAGAAAGAGAAAAAGATAGAACTGCAGGAGTATGATAAGATCGTAAAGACAAATTTCAAAAGAAAAAGTGGAGCACAGTTCATTGATGAGACCCATGTGGAAAACAAAGAAGCTCCAGCCAAATAGAGTGCAGTTGTTAGGAATAGCGGGATCAACTCAAGATCGAATAATAAATCAACTGGCTAAAACTCCTCCTCTAAGAGAAACGGCTCAGCAAGCAGTACTGAGGGCAAGCTCGGAAAACTGATAAGCAGCGGAACACTGAAATAATAGAAAAGACAGGAGGAGAATGAAGAAACTCAGGACCGACAGTAAGAAAGCGTAAGTTTTGCAGCAGTGGTATCACAATCAATGGTGGTGAGACAACGCAAGCCTCCTTCCAAAAAAGAGAAGAAATAAAAGGAAGAGAAGGGAGCGTAGAAGCCATAGGGAGAAACCGAAGGGAATGATGAAGCATTTATCTTTTACCGGCCTAAAGCAGGTAAAAAGAAATGAATTGGTTGCACGATTTATTGTTGAACTAAATATGCTCACCATTATCAATTACTATATTTGCCATCGCCCAAAAGTTTAAGAAAACATAATTATCATCTAATGAATACAGTAATATCTCAAAGCCATTTAATATAAACATCTTAATTCAAAACTCTTCAATGATCAGCTTGTCTGCTCCCTAGTCGTCTAATTCAAATCCAATTATCATAGTTGGGGTGGAGCAACTTTTTATTAGGGTTTTTTACTTGTCAAAAGATTCCTTCGTCTTTTGTGCATCGCACATAAACTGTCCCCATTTCTCTACATCAGCTTTGAGTTTTTGATTGAACTGCTGGTATAATTTGGCGTTTGTTTCATAGTACTGCATGATATTTCTTGCGTATTCCTTTAGTCGTTCATGAGTGATGAAGGCTAACCCTTTCTTCTCTCCTAGTTCGTAGTATCGCTTGTTGTGGGCATACTTTCGGCAGTAGTGATGATCAAACTATGCAAGCCTGAGTGCAAACATCGTGTTTTCAGCATACAGCAGGCGACACTTGATTTCAAGTTTCTAAGCGCTCTTCTAGTAGATTTCCTTAAGAGCAATCAGTTCTTCATTCTTCTCGATGGCATCATTGAGAGCTTCTTCCAAAAGTTCATTATTCAACTTTTCCTTCTTGAGCAAGCGAATCAATTCCTTGTTTGGATCCACTTTTTTGTTAACTTTTTTATCTTCCTCTAGTTTTTGATAGATGTTTCCAACCAATTTATTGATTTAAAGTGCATTTTCTTTTTCAAAGTTCTTGAGGATTGCATCGACATCTTCATACTTATTAATGATGGTATACTTCATATCCGAAAACACAATATAGTCTTTTTTCATTTTTTCATACTCGTTTTTATAGAAATTTTTTTCCCGAATCAAATCTGCAAGGAATTAACATACACTCTTCTATCCAATTTCCTTCTTATAAGCATATAACTTGTCGTCAGTTGTTGACTATGACATTTATTAATACTTCTTCAACCTCGTGATAACTGAAGTAAAGGATTCTTATTTATCGTGCAGGTACTTTCTCAAGTCAATCATTTTGTTTTAAAACTCAATCACCCTCTACTGGTAATATTGCTTATCCTATAGTCGCATCTGTTTTTCCATCAAAAGGACAGCATTGATGTTCTGATACTCTTCATAGTAATCCTTGAGTTTCTTAGACAGATATCTGTTTATTTGATGAGTTTATTGATTGCCTTTTCGTTGCATCCCATGAGGTTGTACTATTTCAAAGTTTCTTTATTGAGAGCCAAGTTTTCCTGCAGATCCGATAGGTAATGATCCCTCTTCAGCCTCTCCCTCTAAAGAAATTCTATTTTATTCCTTTGGCTTTCGTTAGCGGAGAGGATCTCCTCCACATTGTTCACATAGTTATCCCGCATTATTAATATTATCAAAAATAATTTCCCAATAGAAATTAATCAGAGTCTATCAATTAATATTGAATATCCTTAACGCAATTAAACTTCTAAAGTCAATCAAATGCATTACATATTTTTAAATTTTTATTCATAACCATGACAGATAAGGAAGAACTGTAAACGCCCGCCTTCAACCCCTTCACACAGATCTTCGTCAGCACCGATAAAATGAGCAGCCAAACCAGCAATAGTACCCAAGCCACAGTGAATAAAATCCCCCAGGGTGCTAAGGTTATCGGAAACTATTTATTAGGTACAAAGCTTGAAATATAGGAAAAAACATCGGCGTTGGGTCGTTCGGAAAGGTGTATCTGGCCATGCACCTGCCAACCAGCGAAAAGGTAGCCATCAAGGTGATCGACAAGCAGAAAATAAATCCACAAGATGTCAGAAAAGTCAAAAGTTAAATAGAAATCCTGAAGAACGTGAGACACCGCCACATTGTCAACCTCTACGAGATCATATAGACCTAAAAAAGCCTACTCCTAGTCACTGAATACTTCCCAAATGGAGAACTATTTACACTTATTGTAAAATAAAAAAAGTACTCCTACTAAAACGTAGAATCAGTGAATTAGAGGCTTGTTTATACTTCCAGCAAATCATCAGCGCTGTAGAATATCTCCACCGAAATAAAATTGCGCATAGAGATCTGAAACCCGAGAATATCTTGTTGGACTTTGACAACCAGTTGAAGCTTATTGACTTTGGACTAAGCTCATTCTATGAAAAAAATTAGCTCAAAACTTTTTGTGGATCGCCTTGCTATGCTGCCCCCGAGATGGTTGCTGCGAAGAAACACTATAATCCTCTCAACGCTGATCTATGGAGCTGCGGAGTCATCCTGTACTCGATGCTCTGCGGGCATCTGCCATTTTGTGACCCTGATACGCATACCCTTTACAAAAAGATCTTGAGTGGTGTATACAAAGTGCCATCTCATCTCAGCTCCTAGGCCAAGAGCCTAATCGAAGGCTGCTCACCCTTGCTCCCAATAAGAGAATTGGCTCAAGTAGATCAGAAAACACAAATGGTTCAATTTGAGACCGCCAAAAGAAGCATATGGATTGGACATTGGGGAGTACTATCTGCGGATAAGGATGTGCTTGCGAGGCTGTCCTTTCTAGGAGTCAAGGACTAAAATGTTAGAAACGGTCTTTTCAAGAACCAGAAGGATAAGGACACTGCAGCTTACTACATCCTCATGAAGAAGATAGTCAAGAGCGGAGATTTAGTCCCTTCTTATTTAGGTAACGATAACTTCAACCAAAAGTTGATCATAAAGACCGATAAAAAGGTGCGGAAGATGAGACGGAGGCAGTGATTATCATTTAGTAGGCTCCATAAGCCCCAGAGGCTCCTCTTCCTGAAAAGTAAAACCTAGTAGGGTGCGGAGAGGGTTGGTGGTATGAGGATAATCGTACTGATGATGAGATAAGAGAAGTGGACCGCTCCTAGCTGATGAACTTTGCCAGGACCATTCTGGATGTAGTAATCTCCAAGTTTGTGGACAGACCCTAAATGCACCAAATAGACTAAATACTAACCCAAGAAAACGGAGGAAAACAGGCTAAGTTTATTTCCCAAGCAAATGAAGACAAGTTTTATGCCTTCAATAAACACCATAGAGAAAAGGCAAGGAACTTGAGCATATCTCAGAATGCTTCAATGCCCCTCAAGAAATAATCCTCCCTAAAGCTATCCTTAAAGTCATCACTTACTAAAAAAAGGTCACTCTCTAATAAGGGATCTGAAGGTGAAATAGGCGCTAAGAAGATCGGCAGTTTGTTTAGATCATAAATGCTTATTAATCGGATAACTAACGACCAGAGCAAGCTGAAGAACCTGGCGAAGAAGATAGACATGAATACGATCGGAATGCCCAACATAACCAAGAAATTAAGCCAAAAGAATGAGATAAAGATCAGAGAGCTGAGGAAAAGATATAGCGTGTTTAAAAACATCATGCTTCCCAAATTGTCAAACAATCTGTGAGTTTCAATTACATTCAAACAATCACCGTGATAATTTATACTTCCAATCAAACAAAAATCAACAATAATTTGCATACGCAGGTAAAGATTAATCCCATTTATCATTTCGATCGGCGTAGATTGCAAGTATTCATCCTCTTCTGCCCTATTAATTATTTTATAACTGATTTGGCCGCCCCATAATATTTGCAATGATCAGATAAAGGGTAACAATTGCACCATTCAGAGCTAATCGACCGCCAGGGACAAGCTCTCCCTCCGCAACCTCCTCAACCTGGAGCTAGAGTCCAACTACCGCTCCACCAACCTCGAAGCCCGCCCCAAAACAAGTACCCCTCAGTACATTCAGTGTACAACCAGCGCCAAATGAAAATTTTCCAATAATAACGCCTCAAGTTGATGAGCGAGCAAAAATTGCACCGTAGCGGTAGCCAGCAAATGGCGAGGGTGCGTCCGATGTCGTTCAACAGACCGAAGACAAAATGGAGAAAAATAAACTTAAACATGCATTGGGCAAAATCAACATTTTGGCTGATGGCAGCATCGTAGTCACAGAGGAGAACGCATCGCCTCCATCTATAAGTTCTTTTAGTGCCTCTCCAAGTAACTGAAACCCTATTTAGGTACCTTATCAGCCACTCAGGTAATAATTCCCTAAGCCAGGACTGAAAACTTCTACCAAAAGGCCTTTAACTACGTCTACGGCTCCTTTAACGAGATAGTCTATATCAACAAGATGGAATGGACCGAGGATCAGCTGCAGTTCATCGCAGACCTAACCAAGAACTAGCTGTTGAGTACGGATGGATATAGGTAGTTCGGCTGTATAACGGAGTGCGGGATATAACATACAAGGAGCTGAGCAAGTAGCTGTTCAAGGAGATGGGTCGGAAGATGGTGGAGATGGAGGAGTACCGCATCAAATGCGAGGGCAAGTTCGCAGAACTGGAGTCTAAACTGGAGGACAAGAACCAGGTGATCAAGAAGATGAGCAGCCAGATCTCCTTCTACGAGGACCACCCCTCCAAATAACAGTACGGCTATATCGCAGAACTGGAACAGAGAGTGGCACAGCTCGACCTGGAAGGCAGACGGGCCAAATCCCACATCAAGGAACTGGAGGATAACCTCGAGTATTTGACCCAGTATAACAACATGTTGACTGAACGCGTTGAGGACCTCAGGGTGAAGATCTACGACTACGAAATTGTGCAGTTCTCCAACCTCAAGGAAATTGAGAAGAATTCTGATCTCAAAGAGTTCGAAAACAACGTGGATGTGCTCAAGGATCTCATCCACAAGGGCGCACTCAGGATGGCCAGCATGCGCGAAGAGTATAACAAGATAGAAGCTTACAACCAGGAACTGCTGGGTAGCGCAGCGTACTGGCCAAGAGAGCAGCTGTAGGCTTTGCCTAGCTGACACCCAGGCCTAACTACAGGAAGATCTTCTCCCAATTCGGCCTGGAGTACGACAAGCTCGTGCCTGAGAAGCCAAAGCCCACCACTGAGGAACTGGTCACTTCCCTCATCAAGCGATTCAAGGACTTCTACAGCAAACACGTAAAGCCAGAGCTGAAGCTGGAAATGCCAGAGCGGGAGATAGGCCGCACGCGGGGAGACCCAGCCGAGCCATCATGGAGGACATTTCCCGCATGGGGAAGCAGCTGAAGCGGGTGGAGAACCTGTCCGCAGAGGTGAAGAGCGGATACGCGAAGCAGAAGGAGTAGGAGCAGCAGTTGAACAAGAAGAACAGGAAGTGATGGTAGTGGATATAACTATTTTTACAACTGACTGATGAACACTTAAATTTCGACCGAGATCATCTTCACCGAGAAGCAGGACATTTCGGCAGTGGAGATCTTCATCGGCAGGAACAAGTTCATCCTCTCCAGCATCGACGAGAGCAAACCCCTCAACTCCTACATCAGTTCGGACATACTCAGAGCATACCTCAAGTAGTACCAGGGCCTCAAGGATGGAGAAAGCGTCAAAATTACCGATAATCTAACTCTTGTAAAGACACAAATCGATAAAAAGAATTGAACAAAACATCGGCTGATTTGTATTGTCCATCATGAAGTGCAATATAACGCGAGTATCCATACTTATTTGAGCCTATGCGCCGGCTATGGGTTAATCTTTTGAAAGCTTGCTTTTGGGTGTTACTAGCAAAGAGGTCTTTAAATATGGTTGTTCATCGATCAGGTCACTCGACGGAGTCTAGGTTTTCGGCGGGAGGGGTCGACTAGACCAGTTCGGGGGCTTCCTCGCCGCCCTGGGGAACGCTGGCGACGAGCTCCTGGAGGAGCTTGTGCTGCTTGGGACCCAACTGC
Organism: Nymphaea colorata; assembly: GCF_008831285.2. NCBI lineage: Eukaryota > Viridiplantae > Streptophyta > Magnoliopsida > Nymphaeales > Nymphaeaceae > Nymphaea > Nymphaea colorata. The sequence goes on from NW_022205077.1 coordinate 9,045, forward strand.
TGGATGATTTCGGGGAGGAGGTCCTTGACGGTCTTGGTCTCGGGCTCTCCGGTCACGATGAAGGTGTTGTTTGGATGGAAGCGTAGGCTTCGGGGTTCTTGAAGTGGAGAATGGTGTTGTCATCTCTGAAGAAGTTGATTTCGTCAACGCCGAGGGGATGTGCTCCTACTTTCTTTACGATGGTCTTCACCACCTTGTCCCTCCTGCCTGAATAGAAAGATGGTTACGTTGGTCTTGCTGACGACTTTGACCTTTCTGCGCTGGGATCCCTTACCACCGGTACGGGCATCTCCCACCTTGTTTCTAAGCTTCTCAATGTTGGCTTGAATTTCCTCCTGGCTCAGCTCCATACGTCACAATATTAAATAATAATTAAATATTCCCCCACCGCACTTGCCTTCCTCCCATACCCCCAACCCAATCCTCCGCATCCTCTGTTCCAAGTATAGAGGTCTTTTATTTATTTTTATAGAAAGGGCGTTGGGTTGTTGTGTGTCTTGTGCCTGCTTTTGAAATTGAGGTGATATGATAATATTTGAATATGCAAATGCACGAAGAATCAAAGGCGCTGCTGATGAAATAGTGGAACAATATCTACACATCCAAGGATTCCAAGTTCGTCCTGGTGGGCAACGTGGAGGGATACAAGTACCGAGTGTAGGGCAAGCACTACGTCGCCTTCAATCGCACCTACATCCATAAGAAATAGAACAGCCTCGTCAGGAACGCCAAGAAAAATAACTCAGTCTTCGTCGCCTTCGATAATAGCCAGTACAACTATGGCAATATCACCGATAAAGAAATCATGTTCCACATCAACCTCGATTAAGAGGAAATCATCACCAAAGAAAATGTAATCGTGATACCATGCAGACCTACAAAATCACCGAAGATTACTTCGACAAAGAAGATGAGGATGACCAGATCGAAAGCCATGCGCATCCTGTCATGATCAATACCATGCCCCTTTGCAGGAATCATTCAATCCTAGTCATGTATCCCGACGAGGAACTCCGCAAATCATAGGACAAGATATAGTCCTGCTCTTGCTCAACATCTTCAAGCTCTTCCCCAACGTCAAGTACCCCCGCTCCATTCAGGGTCGGCTACAACTCCATCGGCGCCTCTGCGCTGGTCAACCACCTCCACTTCCACCTCATCTTCCCCGACGACCTCATCGGCGCCCCCCGCCTGCCCATCGAGCACGAGCCAGCAAGCTGTGGAAGAAGACTTCCCTCATCAACCCCAAGGAGGACATAAACCTCGTACGCTTTGGCTTATTCAGTACTCTGTGGGCGTGAAGATCGAGGAAATTGACAGTCCATGGCTCAGGCTTTAGTGTTAAGTCCTATTGGGGAGAACCTTTAGCCAAGCGAGGTGGCCAGTTCCCTCTCCTTCGTGTTCGGCATTGTAGTGAACGAGCTAATCGAGCTCTGCATTCCCCACAACATCCTCTTCAGCGAGAACGGCAACCGTATCTTCATCATAATGCGTGAGTTCGCTTCCTAGAAGAACCTCTTCGGGTGGCTCTAATTCTCAGGAGTGGTGGCAGTGGAGAGCGAGAACAACTACGGACTGAAGGAGGAGGAGATCCTGAAGGCCAAGAAGGAACTGAGGGTGGACCAGAAGCACATCGAGGCGCTCAAGAAGAACATCAACAAGAATTTGGAGAGTTTTATATGATTCAATCCATCTATTATCCACGCTCATCCACTCCCATCCGGCTGAATGGCCCTGCATATACTATCATAAGGGACGTTGTGTGATAATTATAATAGGAAAATATGATGGCCGCCAGCGGGTTCAATGCCTCCTTCGGAAACGGCAACCATTACGGAGTGCTCAACAACTCCCAAGGCTCCGATAAGAAAGGCCAAGGGAGTACAAGAAGATCTTTTGCGCCTACCACTCCACAGAGTTCTCACCAATTTTTGCATCGACAGTACATCCCTCCCCACTCAGAGGAGTGCCTCATGCCGCTCTGTCCCACTTGCGTGGTCGAGCACACTGAGGAGCACTATGAATGCAATCAAAAACCCACATATGTCAACCTGCATGACGCCCTCCAGGACTCCAAACAGAAGTGCTACTCCAACATAATAAAGCTCTAGGAGTTCAATCGCAAGAACGTACTACTTGTGCTATTCAGGTGGAGCTTTCCAGCTACATCCAGGGTCTTCCCGACTACATCCGCAAGCAATTGGCGGAGTGTAAGGAGAAGCTGTACCGCTTCATCGATGAGAAGTTCTAGTCATTTGAGGGGCGTCTAATAGACGAGATCCGTGGGAAGTATGCGTAGGACGGGGTGTACAGTCGGAAGGAGTGCGAAGAGGTGCGGGAGTTTATCTCAACCGAAATTGAAGGCCTTTATGATAAGATTACGCAATTGAAGGGCGACCAGTGCCTGGCTGCCCTCATCCGCTACTACGAAACAGATGAGAGGACCCTATAGCAGGAAATGAGCGAAATCGTTGACTATATCGAGAAGAACAAACGCGCAGGAGGACTCTATATCACCCTGAACGTGGATGAACTCACACGGGGCTTTGACAATATCTGCTAGCGGCTGGTCACCTTAGAGTACATCCAGCAGGACGAGTCCAAGTCCTTCAACTCCACAGCACGCAACATAGAGCAGTAAGTCTCACCCTATCTAGGAGCTCAAACAAAAAGGGAATGACGAGTTCGCTGGTGAAAGCCCCGCCATCGAAGGGCGGGAAGGAGAAATCGGGGAACAAGGTGCTATCGAACAGCCAGAGCTACTCGAGCCAGAAGCAGCACGAGAAGGGCTACTACCCATCGCCCTTCAAGAATGCGCCAGATATCTGAAGGTGATTTTCATATTGAGTTGATTGTAGGAGGGAATGGAAGGAATAGGGATTTGATAAATCAAATGTAGGGGTAATACAGTCTCCTGATCCTCGAAGCCTCGATCTCAGCCTACACGCGCGATCTCCTTAAGGCACTCTCGGCAGCAACTTCTGCTTCGATTCTTGATCTTCTGACTGACTCCTCAGCAGCAAGTCTTGAGGCCGCTAACTCAGCTTCCACTCTTGATCTCCTTAGGGCGCCTTCCACGGCAATTCTTCTATCGGCCTCGATTTCAGCAGCTACTCTTGACCTTCTCAGGGCAGCCTCAGTCTCGATGCGGGAGGCCGCCAGCTCGGCTGCCAGTCTCGATCTTCTGAGGGCGCTCTCAGCGGAGATGCGCTCGGCTGCCACTTCAGCTTCGATCCTGGAGCGGCGGAGGCAGACTCGGCAGCGACTGAGGCTTCGATGCGGGATCGCCTCAGAGCTGCTTCCGATGCAGCACGAGAAGCTGCCAGTTCGGCCTAGACGCGAGAGCGGCGCAGGGCTCCCTCGACCTCAAGGGCGGTAACGTAGCTGTATGAAGGAAGGAGTACCTGGAGTAGTATGGGTAGTAGTAAGACATATTCTTCCTTGGATTAGATTATAAAATTCACAGCTAAACTGTTGGTTTAAATCTAAAAACAGCAATAAAATAATCATTTCCCGTTGTTTGGCTTTTTAATGGTTTATTGATAATTCACCCCAAATGATCAGTACAAGATGTAAGTAACCCTCACACCTCTTGGCTTGATTTGTGCCATACTACTGACCATTAATATTATATCGTTATGTTTGGGTGGTGTTGCGAGGAGCAGCAGGAGCAAAACGAGTAGCTCTTCGTCTATCGAGGCAGCAGCGACCACACCTACCGATAGCTCATCAACCTATCCGAAATCAACTCTGCCATACTCAGGGAGGATAATAAGTATCAAGTATTTGCCGCATCGCATTATGACTCCCTCCTCAAGAAATGCCACGAAAAGAAGGAAATGTACTTTGACAGAGAGTTTGATGTCAGAAAACAGGAGTTCCCGAGGATTAAGGGGAGAAAGATTGCCTGGAAAAGATTGATGGACTTTACCCTGTCGCCCAAGGACCTACTGTTTTAGCCACGAACGATGGCAGAAATCATGGATCTCAACGAAAACGACCCATACTTCTCGCCACGATCGCCGCCTTGAGTGAACAGCCTGCAACCATAAAGTCTATCCTCGATGGGATCACCAGCTTCAACGAACAGGGCATTTACAAGCTAAACGTGTGCGTTTCGGGAACCCAAGCAGATAGTGGTCGATGACTTCGTCCCCGTCTTCGAGGATAACCCCAGCAGGACTGCATTCACTAAGGCCCACCAGGGAGCACTGTGGGTGCTGCTTCTAGAAAAATCATTTGCCAAGTTGAGGGAAGGCTACAGCAACATAGTGTCTGGGTTTGCACACGAAGTCCTCACTACCTTCACAGTTGCGCCATGCCTCAGCCACGTCATTCCTCTCAGCTTCGACCCAGCCTCTCAGGAACTGCTATGGATAAAGCTCGTCTAGGCTCGTAAGCGGAAATTCCCAGTGGTTTGCGGGTCCCGCAAGCGCTACACGTGCAAGGGGATTGCGATGAGCCACGCCTACCCGCTAGTGGATTGCTGGGTGGAGGAGGACAGGTAGCACAGGAGCAGGATGGTGCGGCTGGTCAACATCCCCGCAGAGTACGACCAGTGCGAGCACAACGGCGAGTGCAACTTCCAGGTGGAGGGAGACTCACTCAAGCTGGAACTAGTTTAGTTTATGCGCAACTTCGAACTTATCGATGTGGCACACCTGCGCCCCACGTACAGTTCGCACTTTTACGCCTACAAGTCGCAAGCGGGCCAGTCTAAGTTCTACGTGGTTGATGTGCCTGCCAACAGCTCATTCTACCTCACCTTACAGCGCAGCAGCCCAGAGAAGGGCGAATCAGGCTTTTCCTGGCCAAGGTACTATAAAACTCCCTGACTGATTACCGTCTCGTCTCTTGCAAGTCAGAAGACATCTTTTCAGATGTTCTTTATAGTGCGTCAACCTGGCTGAGGGCCGGTATGTGGTGTGCTGCCAATCCTCTCTGAAGTCGGAATGCTTCCTGCGAGTGTATAGTGAGGCTCATCTTCCTCTGGTGGAGTTCAAATAGCAGCCAATTAAATTTTTAGAGCACATCTTTTACGACTACGCTCTCAGCAGTAAAGAAAACGTGTACGCGTTGAGCAAGAATAGTGATGATTGGTACTTCTCAAAGGTGATGTTTGAATAGGTGGGATTGGGCTTTCTGATTGTGAACCTGCACAGTGAGTCCACCATCAGGTGCTATCTCAGCTACAAGAAGGACGAAATCGAAAAAGAAGGTTTCAACGTTGTCAATAAGGCAGACAAAGTATATCGGATTGAGCTTAAGAAGTCTGATATTGAAGTCCTCATTTTCGAGATGATTGGCGAAGTAGTGAAAAGAAGTCTCGAGTTTCCTCCAAGAGCACTAGAGATAAGAGTTGTAATCTGATGATGATATAATTATTTTTCTCGAATTACTTAGACTTAGTTAGATGCATAAAGTAGCAAATATAGTAACAAATATCAATCAATTATTGCGATCAATGATGGCCTTCACGGATGGAGCATGCTTATCCTCAAATTTGAAGATCAGCTTGTCTAAGCCCTTCTTAGTGTGCATGGTCTTGGTCAGTTCGGCTGTAGTGACATCGTTTTCTTTTAAGTAATCATCTATGGTTCCATCTAGTTAATTCAGTTCTGCAGTATCCTTCTGAATTCTGCCTTGATATTGGTGTATTCGTTGCAGCTGCTATTCATCATCTTATGTGTGATTGGATCCATCAGTCGCAGTTGACTGCGTTTTCCATCCTCATTGCATCCCACCAGCTCATCCTCATGGACGAAACAAGACCCAACTTCCCTCAGCCATACAACATATGACAATTGTCGAAGTCCTATCCGTACCACTTCAGAATGTGAATGAAGGTGCTCGAGAGATCTCCATTTTAGGCTGAAGGGTGAGTCTTAAGGAAGGCTGCAATCATGGCGAAGAGGCAGTAGGAACCGATGCCACCGTTAAAATTAGAGTTGAAGCCGCGAATCGCCAAAATGTACTTAAAAAGAATGATAATCCTTTGGATTTCAGGCATCTTGGTGATCCAATCCTTCATAAGGACTGTTGATTCGTAGCCAACGCTAGTGACTCCAGCAACGTTGATGGTGATATCGACCTTAATGGTGCGGCCTGCAGGACATTTTTGGTATCTAGATAGTAAAGAGCCATGGGATTGTAGACTCTGAAGAGGTCCTGTCTTCGCTTAGTCTGCAGGAATGGGATTGATGGATCAATTTCGAGCTTTATGATGGGAACCTTAGCGTTCAGGTAGGTAGAGCAAGATACTACCCAGCCCATAGCGTTGATCTCCACTGCGATTTGAGCCAAAAAGTCACTGGCATCTCCTTCAGGTTGCAAGGCATCCGCATAGAAGATGTCGACATCAGAGTTCGGCAAAGAAAGACCGATTGCATTAGATCCGAAAAGCACTGCATTGGCAATAGGATAAAGGCTTTGGACAAAGACTCTCACTCGCTAAAAAGCGATGATTTGAACTCAGAGAGAGCGTTTGTCTAGATGCTGAGCTGATCAATAAGGTTATCAAGCTGCCTCGTATCAGCCTGCTCCAGATGGCCTTCCTCGCCTCTTTGAATTGCTCGCTTTCCTTCTTGCACTTACGTCTTCTTCGCTTGTTGAGGTGGTCCTCTGCTCAATGGCTTCATTGGAAAAGTTATTTTCTGATGACTATTCGACCCTTGAGCTTTCTCTATCCTATTCACTGTATTTCTCTTTGATGTCTCCCTCCTCCAGCAAATTGGATGAGCGGATATGCTCTGGAGATCTTGTCCGCTTAGGCGAGACGTAGATGAGATTTTTAGATGCGCTGGGTTTGCGCTTGGGAGGACTAAACTTATCGTTAGCTTCTACTTTTTTACTTATGGAGTCTTTTAGCGAGGAATCTAAGCAATTTGGCATCGTTGCTGGATTCTTACTTTGTAGGGGAAGTAATTTTGGGAGATTACTTTCCTTCAGTGTTTTCTCCCACTGGCAAATTCCCGAGCGGCTCTCTGACTGCAGTAAAAGTCTATTTGTGGCATTCCTATATGTTTTTTAATTATATTCCTTCTTTTCTTAATTTTTTGCCTACTGATATATTTCTATTTTTCAGATTCGCTATGCCGTTTTTTCTAATTCTCCTTCTTTTTCTGTTTCTTATTGCCTCGTTTCTTATGCAGTGCAACTTTTTCCATATTCTGGATAAGTTTTTCTTGTTTGATTTCATTGAATCTTTCCTATTCCTCTTTAATCTTTGACCTTATATATGCCATCTCATGAGTGGTTTTATGATTGGCGGCTTCGAGTTTCACCTCAGGCCAAAATTTTAGACACTTTTACCGCTCTTGATGAGGAATTGACGAAACTCATCAAGATAGAAGCTCTTCTGTGGCCGGTTGATATAGTTGCCAACGATGGCCACTTCCAACTGACTGGCTAGCCAACTCTGCAAGTAGTGAAAAGAAGTCTTGCTGAACCATAGCAAGTTCTCCTCCCCCTCTCTCCCCTCTGCGCAGACTCGAATATCTTGAAGCTACTGACGCTGTTCAGCCATTCCAGCATCCGCATATCAATTATATCCGCACTGCAAAAGTACAGCACAGGCTCGCTGAGATACGCAACCCTTAAATTGGATAGAACTCATCGAAAAACGGATCTTCCAAGTTACTGGCCTAGCAGCGAACGGACCTCTCTTCAGGGAGGTTGAAGAGGCGATTGGGTGCTCTGCTTGGCAGTAGTCGGAGGAACTTTGCGATAAAGTCAGCGTTGTTGATGGCGGTGCATGCTATTTTGTCTCTGGGTGCAAGATTTTGGAACCTAAATTAGAAAAAGCAGAAATAGAAAACATGCGTGTAGTGCCTGCGGATTCCTCCACAGCCTCACGCATTGCTTGAATATGCGGGTTACCAGAGCAGAATCTCCTGTTTCAGAGAAGCCGAGGGATGATGAGCAGAGGAACGCCCCTTGAGGGACTGGGGTGCCTGCTGGCTCCACTTCCACTGCCGAGAGAAGAGAAGTTCAGCGTGCGGGTTGAGGGTGGGTGCGGTGGCATCGACTCTGCGATTGTTATGGATGCTTTGGAGGGGAAGATATTCGGTGGAATTCATGGGGAACTTGATCGTTATTAATTTTAATTATGATTTGCGTCCCGAACTTTCACAAATAATTCAACAACTTCCCCGAAAATCACCCTAATTGATCCCATTCCCGTCACCCCGTGGACTCAAACAGGATATTAGTGAGCCTGCGTTTAGCAGGCCAAACAGTAGAAAATCTTCTCTCCTTTTTAAATTTAAAATTAAATCAACAATCTTAATTATATACGCCTGGTGAGCAAGTTCTATTGTATAGGCATATCATCTTTAGATCTTTGGGAAACTGACACCCACATGATTCACAAGGGTTGTGATTTTTTCAAATTTTATCGAGAATTGTTATCCTACTTGTCGGATTTACTTTTGGAAAAAGAAGCTCTGTTTAGTGGTTATTAATCATCATTCAATCCCTCGCTATTTTGTCCGTAGATAACTGGGGACGGTATGAATTTTTGCGCAAATATTTGTGATTTGATTTTGAAATTGTTTCAAACCGAAAAATAAAGATAAAGTTTCAGACTTAAGCTTATATTGTGAATAATAATAAGAGTCGGCTAAAGCCTCCTCTTAATAATTGAGCAATAGAATAATGGGCAAATATCACTCAGATTTTACCCTTGCAGCAGCAGCCCAGCAACAGAACCAATGCTGCGAAACCTACTCCGAATCCAAAAGCAACAATTATTGTTCCTCATATGCCTTGGAACTTTGGTCAACGGTTCCCACTTGGACCGATCCTCCCGCTGATACAGCAAACTGGGAGCTTGAAGGATGTAGGCATATATTCACAAGCCGTGAGAAAAGCCCTACCAATGCGATTATGACTTTTACGTATTAGAGTGCAAGTTTTCGTGTTTAGAGTTTTTCAAAAATCGTTGCTTTTACTGTTCGAATTTGAGCTTTTATCAATCGAGCTTGTCTTTGTTTCGTTCAAACTGCATTTTTTACTCTTCAAATGGTCTATGTTAAATAGGTTTAACTTCAATTGGTTTTTTCGACACTTAATGGCCTTCTCCAGCCTTGTCTTAAAAACACAGGGTTCCAGCTGATCAACTCGAATTTCAAGTTCATCGATAGATGGTTGATCAAATGTACTAATTTGCAGGCTATCAATGTAATTGGCCTGCATTTTAAGGGGGTTGGAGGCTTGACTTTATAAGTCATCGGTGGATGGTACGTTGCTTGAGCCGGGCATGCTTTCTGATATATGTTAATTAAAAATTGTTGCGTAGTATATGCACGTACGATTGTTATGGGAGCGCCATAATATTTTGATAGCCAGAAAATATGGCGAAGAAAGGTTCTGCAGAAAATCCTTTTGTTAAAAAATCAATAGACTTAAATCTTATTCATCAAATACATAAACAATGTTCTATATGAAAAATTATGCATATATATGCAAAAGTTTGCAAAGCTTTATTATTTGATCATGCCTAATCAACAGATGAAGATAGGCTTCTCGTATTAATGACTCTTTTAAGGCGGCCACCATACGCAATCTGTAACGATACAAACCTATTAGAATAAAAATAATAATCAATGGAGAAATTACCGCACTCTAGGAGACAAAGGGCACAGAGATGAGTTTTCCCATCATTCTAAACTCACTCAAGGAACGTAGAATTAATCAGAAAAGACTCTTTTCAAGAATGACTCGCTTTCGTCCGATGAGGGAATGCCCGTATCCATCCTCCCAAAAAGATTCACAATCCAAGCAACTTACCATAATTAGACCAGATTAAAAAGTTCCTCAAACGAGGAGACCAAATCAATAATTAAACCCTTAAAAAACTCAAAGAAGATAAGCAAATTCATGAACTTGTCAAACAAGATAGGAGCTCAGCTAGTCTCTATAAAACTAGCAGGCACCTAGATTTCATGTCCCTGGACAACTCCAAAGAAAAATAAATAAAAAGAATCTATATGTCACACAAAAAGACGAAATCAAGACCGCTATTTATCTATCCAATTTATCGTGGGAAGAAATTATCCCAATAGGTACAAACAGACTCCATCCAGCCTCCTTTGATGATTGGAAGCCGCAAAAACTTAGTAAGGATCCTAACCAATCCTCAAAATACCCCTCCTTTCAGCATCATCTCAGCTACAATACTATGAAGCCATATAGGAAGAATTTTCCAGTCGGCATTAAAAAAAGCACGAAACATATGTCTCAATCGAGCAGGATATCGAGGAGGATAAACTTCTGCCATCCAAATAACGAAAAAATATAACCGCCAGAGCCAAAGCAATTTCGGGTAAACACAATATTGAAACTTATATGAAGTCAATGGGAAAGACTACCTTTGAATTCTATGACGGTATGAGCAAAATGAATAATCGATACAAATAGTATAAATAGCAAGAGACTATCTTCAGTAAGACGATTGATACAAAGCCACTTCTTCCTTTCAAGTAAACATTGAATACCTTTCTGGATGCTGAAATAAAACCTATTGACCAAATGCCAAAAATCAAGATGGAAAAATAGAAAGAAAAAGAAAAGTAAAAGTAAAAATAGAAAGAAAAATAGAAATAGAAATAAGAATAAATTCCTCCTATAAAGCCTGCAAAAGAAGTTTCTTAAAAAGCTCCATAAGTAAAAAAGAAAGAGAGACCAGCTTCAAACAAGCTTTAAGCTTAGGCCTTAATCAAGATTGAAAAAGTGTAAAGTAAGTTAGAATAGATGTAAAAAAAATTGAAAGCTTCAAATAATCAATTGCAACGCAGTCTGTTATACCTTTTACTTTCGATAAGAATGACAGATAGTTTGAGCATAATCCATCTTCCATGATTCCATAATAATCTGAGAATGTTTCGCCCTACCCTTCAAGCAGAAGTAGAGAAGTCAATTCTAGAGTCACGGAGAATTTGATCAATCTTATCCCTGCGTCCCCATCAGAAAGAAAAAGACCTAAAAATCAAAGCCAAAACCAAAAAAATAGCATATTAATACAAGTCCCATCGATGCACGAACTCAAAGTAGGTAATGTGTAAGCGACTTAAAATCATATCCAGCATCCTATTCGTCAAAATTTCAATCAAAATTAGATGAACTGGATGAAAAATCAATACCATCCCAAACATTAAATCTTCAAAGGGGTCAATTTGCTTGATTTTCAAATCAAAAAATACAAAAATGGAGTTTACTTTGGCGAAATTGATGAGTAAGGTCATAAACATGGTAAAGGGATTATCTTTTATTACTCTGGAAAGATATATGAAGGGTAAATATAGAAAGATCTAAAACAAGGAAAAGGGCTTGAAATATACCCTGACGGATCAAGATTCAAAGGATAGTTTGTTGCAGGCTTAAAACAAGGAAGAGGCATTATTATGGAGCAATGGGAGGTTTATGATGGCCAGTGGGAAGGTGGCAAAAAGTATGGTAGTGGTATGTGGAAAGGAACAGATGGCTAGTCATACATCGGATAATGGAAAAATGGCAAAGTCGAAGGATTTGGTGTGTATGTCATGAAAAACGGATCCAGGTATGAAGGATAGTTCAAAAATTCTTTAAAGCATGGAGTTGGAACTTAGAGGTTTTATAACGGAGAAACTATGTTGGAATTACTAAAAAAATCGCCAAATGGAGAGGGAGAGTACTATTGGGCTAACGGCGACTACTATAAGGGTCAATTTTCGAATGGATTAAGACATGGATAAGGTTATTTCAAGGAAGGGAAGTCCACAGTTTAATACCGAGGTGAGTATAAAAATGATAAAAAATGCGGATATGGCGAAATTAACTACGAAAACGGTTTAGTATATGTCGGAAATTTTGAAAATAATTACAGACATGGCTTCGGATAATTGACATAGAATGGAGTCCTCAAATATCGCGGATATTGGATAAATGACCATCAAGTAGATGAAATGGAATAGGAAAACAGCAAAAGCAACAAAAAACCTGACTCTAAAAATCGAAAGAAATAAGTAAAATCGATCCCAATTCACATAATAAAAGAAGAAGAACTATAAAGACAGTAGTCTCTTCCAAAGCCATTGATACCTGTAAAAAACCAGCCAAGTCAGGCAAGCCAAAGCCGTCAACAAAGCCACAACCACAACCATAGCCATCACCACCATCATCATTTATCTGGGTAAGAACCTGAAGGATACAAGCGTCCTTGTGGGTGCAACAAAAAGCATTGATCATATTTTTTTTTCTGATATTATCCTCATGCTTGAAACATTTAGCTAGCAAACCCAATTGACTTTATATGTTTAGATATTTTTACAACATTTATAATAACATAGAATGGAAATCTTCTTTTGTACATTCATAATCAAGCTGCAATACGTGAAGAGAGGCTACGATTCAACGCTAAAGAAAGGAGCATCCCCCACTTTTTAAGCCCTTTTGAAAAGCTCAAAGAATACAGTAATTGCATCAGGCAACAGTAAGCCCAGTTTGATGAACGATACGGCGTGGTTTAATGAAAGATTCGAAATAAACAGTGACCTTCTCTTCAACCCGGAAGCAAAGGCATATAATTAATCCCTAATAACACTCGAGATAAGAACCACATCAAAATATTCGAACAACTCGTATACAAAATCTTTCAATTTGGCAGAGATCGCAGAGAAAAAAGTCATCTCTGAAAGATAGTATACACTAACTGGAGGACTAATCGCAAATCTTTAGTTATGTTGCAGCTAGATTGAGAGCAAAGGCATAAAGCCACTCCGCAGAAGCTCAAAATCTGCTGTTAAAAGTGAGAAATCAGATGAAGCGCCCAGTTTTCTGATGATTTAGAAAGTTTCCTTTTCGGGATAGGCATAGAGATAGACAGGTCGTGACACTCCTTAATTTCACGAAAGATCATTTAAATCGGTCGAGGAGTAGATCGACAGCCATCCCTTAGCACTTGAAAACTGCCCAACAGCTAAACGGGTTGAAATAGCAATTTCACAAAGAGTTATAGGAGCACTAATAGACAAAGAATAAGCTAAAAACAACAAAGTAGCTACTATAAAAGGAATACCATGTAAATAGAGACACAAGATCGCATTATCGAACTGCAGAAAGAACTCATATCACAAAAACAAGCATTTTCCTCCTTGGAAATCCATCTCTCAGAAACTGAAAGCTTGTGTACGGCATTATCAGCAACCCTCAACCACAAATAGACTGAAATCATCGAACTGTATGCATAGATTAATAGTACAAGCAAAAATAACATAAGCTTATAAAAAACTTGAAGCCATCAATCCCCTCGAAAGGGCAAAGGCTCAACTCTAATGGGAAATCGGGTCTTTAAAGAAATAGATCGAAGCTTAAAGATAATGCTAAACAAACAGTACCTTTCTGAAAATTAGTTGAGGACTGAGTTCGACCAGCTCAAGATCTAAAATTCAAAACTAAAAAATATAAAAGACAAATTTGACTTGAGCTTATGAAGGCCGCCAAAGCCGAAAAATAAAATTCTAGTTTGATTGCCAACTCACAGAGGAGAAGGACTTAATCAAGCGATAGACGGCCAAATGGCGTAGTGAATTCGCAGCTTAGTCGCAAAGGAAAGATGAATAGATAAACCAGCTTCAGGAGCATTATAGCCAGCTCTTCAATCGGTATGAGTAAATGCTCAAAAGGGTATAGCAGTCTCAAGTGATGGTGACTCGAGAAGTCTACGATAGCACAGTCAAAAATTTCGAAAAGAAACTATAGCAAAATTAATAAAAATAGTCCAAACTGAGAGAACAACTGGAGATAATCGAGGAATAAATAGCAAACTTGCAATCACTACTCGAATAAAATAAGAAAACTAGGAGATCTTGCTCGACCATATCAAGAAATTGCAAAAGGAGGTCAACTAGTATGCAATTACCGACAATTGGTGGTCGTCTATCTTATAGAAAAACCAATCATCAGTCTAAAACCATCAGAACAATTCCTCAGACTAAAAATCAAAGCTAACAGCCAAGAACCAGCAGTTGATCCAGCTTCTCCAGAAGAACTCCAAGGTAATCCTAGAGGGCGATAAGCTAAAGCTGTAAATAGCCACACTGAAAAAGTAGAATGAGCACTTCTTCAAAAGGAGCTACTTTTGACCGACTAGCACAAGTAAGTCAATAAAAAATTGCAAGCCTCTACAAGGAGAATAAAAAATTACAAGAAAAAAATGCCAAACTTATCAAGGAAAATGAACTCGTCAATAAAAAAACTTGTGGCTCGAGGAAGAAATATCCCAATCCAAACTGGCATAGAAAGAAGCTAGGCAGGACTATGAGATCATCTCTTTCCAGCTGTTCAAGATGTAAGCAGCAAAGGAAAAGAAAGAGAAGCGCTAAAAATAAAAAGCATCTATGTTTTATCAGTAATTAACGAGAACAGCGAAGAGCTCCTGGCTAGTTCTCACCATATAATTGGCAGCTAAATAGAATAAAAGTCGAAGAATGGATTTGAAGAAGGAGGACGATCGATAACGCTGTCTTTGAAGAATTATGAAGATACTCGAGGAACGAGCTTTATTCACAATAAATTCAGTCCCACCTGTAGAAGCTGGAACAGCAGAATCTCAGCAACAGATCGAAGACCTTCAAAATAATTGAAAAAAATATCACTTTCTACTTCAAGAATAAAGACAGTGTTAGTCAAATCAGGAAACAAGCAATATGTAAGATAATGGGAAGGTGTGGTATCATCACTTTCAGACACATTATAGCATTTTATTTGCTCCAATTGAATATTTATTTTAATATCTTGTGCCCATAACCACCATCATATAATTAAACATGAACAGTTTAAATGATATATTCTTTCATGAAATCACTCATCAATATCGTGACGTGATGCCTTTTTGCCTTTGTCAACAGATCCCTCCTATTTTTCAGATCTGAAGGGTTCCGTTAATTTGCTCTTCTCTTCTGTGTACATGCTCTCAGGCTTGTCTTTTCTTTTCTTCAGCTTGAAGACCGCCAGCAACACTCCAGCAGCAACGATCAGAATGCTTCCGATTATGATGAGGTAGAACCAGACGCTGAAATCGTTGCAGTCAAAAGCACCGTCTGAGGAGCAGGTGTTGCACATGGCCGAACAGCTCTCGCAAGTGCTTCTTCCATTAAAATAGTATCCATCATCACAGACACAACTTCCAACGTCCTTTTGGTATATGTAATTGCAGGTGCATGCATCTCCATTTTGGATAAATAGTTGCTTGCATAGGCAGTAGCCTTGAACTAATTGCTGATCTATGGTGCATGGAGCTTGAGAGAGGGTGATGATGGCGCCAGTGCTGGTGGCGACTAAGAGGTCACCGTTTTAGTTGAAGGTAAGTGAAGCGATCGGGTCGATATTGTTGAGAATGAATGTATCGATGAGAGTGCCGTCCAAGGAATAGAATTAGACCGTCGATGGGTCCACAGCCACAGCATAGAGATTATTCTTGTAATCCACGCGTAGCTGTTAACTGTCCCCAACTTCTTTGACGTGTGACAACACCTGATGCCCAGTTGGCTTAATGTAAACAATTTTTCCATCCAAATTGGCAAGCAAGTTGCTTTCATCCAAGAAGGAAAGCTCAGTGATGGCCTTGTATGTCTGGGGAAGAGTTTGAATAACCAGAGTGTCAACATTCTGGATAAAGAGGGAGTTGTTGACGCAGCTGTAGGCAACCTGGGCGCCTGAAGGTGATAAGGCAAGGAAATTAATTTTGCAGTTAATGTTAAGGCTTTAGAGTTTGCAGGGTTTTGGTATTCTTGGACAATAATGGTGGTGCCAGTTATGGGAGTTTTCAAGTCGCCTGTGAATGCAATTTTATTGCAAGCGGGACAAGTGACAAAATTAGTGATGGTTGTGAAGATGTCAGTCTGTGCAGCGATTGGGTTGTTGGAGTTTGCCTCCACGTTGAGAGTTAGGCTTCGAGTATCGTCTGAATTGAGCTTGTTGAAAGCAGACACTACCATTCCATCAACGTCATCAGCAGATTCTAATCTTCCAGAATTAAAGGGTTGTTCTTCTTTGGTAAAGAGGACCTTTGAAAGCATGTTGATGTTTCTTACTTCAATAGCAGAGTTGAGATTTGTTTTGATTCCACTAATAATAACCTCGTTTGGATTGTTTGATTGCTTCAAGGTGAGGTTGGTTGCCTTATAAGGAAGAGGGTATGATTCTACCTTGGTCAGCTTATCAGTGATTAAATATTTTTCAAGAGATGTGCTGCCGTACCTGTTGACGACTATAAACTATTTCGATGTGGGAGTGATGTGGAAGACACCGTCTGTAAATTACGAGCACTAGTTGTCGGGATTGTAGAAGTAACCTATTGAGATCAGAGGAGGAGAATTAAGGTCGAAGTAGGTTGCCCACTCAGTGCTTCCTTCTTAGAATTCAATGTGCAGCACGTTAGCGTCTGTTAGGAGGATGGTTTTGAGAGATCAGCCTCACCATCATCAAAGTAAGGGAAAGTACCCTTATATTTGATGATTGAATTCTCATTTGTTAATATTCAAGGGAAACGAAGTGAGTGAGATCATCACCAACAGCTAAAAGCAGTCCTCCTTTCCTTGATTGAATTATGGAATAGACGCTATCAACAGGCAAGTTGAATGAAAGCTGCAGTTGCTTAAAGTTATAATCGTAGAAGGTAGATTGCGTTGAGGCTGGTTTGTGAAGATGATGATATCTTGGCGTAAGTTACTGATGCATGCACTTTGGGATCTTTGGTAAAGGTAGATACAAATACCAGTTTGCCACTGGCGTCGTCGTATCGGAAAATATATACAACATTACTATTTTTATCAGGATTCAAGAGAACATGGTTATTGTCCAACAAGTAATCGACTGTATGTTAACATCCAGTGCAAGAGTGCAGAAACAGCAGTCAGTGTCTTTCCCACCATATTGTAAGCAGTCAACTCTTGCCCGTTGCTTCTTTGCACGATGAATAGGATATCTTTGTTAGAAACGCAAAAATCAGCAACTCCTGCGATCTTTGGGTCAATGATGTCTTGATCGTTTCTGTCAAAGATCGTAAGAGGGCTTTCAACACGATCACTTACCGTAAAGAGGAAATTATCCGCCAACAGTTAAGCCTTAAAGTATTGCCATCAGGCCCATAAATCTCTAAATTTTTGAAATTATGATTTCATCTATTTCATAGACTAGCCCCCTCACGATGTCTGGATTATCATAAGAGATACTAATACTAAGTACTTTTCTGAAGCAGTGACAAAGATAGAGCTAGGCTTGTATTTGAATGCTGATTAGAGATGGTCGTGCTCGTGATTTTGGATATCGTGCTCCAAGACCCTGCAGAGTAGATTATCTGCAGTATAAATGACGCTTTCTGATGCAACATAACCGCAATCATCCTTTCCAGCTCGAAATGAACTAAGGGCTGATATTCTCCTGCTACAACTTAGACTAAGCTTGAAGTGAACCTTTGGGAATTATTGGAAGCTCGTATCTAAGCAGGACATAAGTTGCTTGGTTGTTTTGATAGTTTGCAGTTACCATTCTCGATTTTAGCTCCCGAAGTTGCACTCAGGGACGGTGAAGTTGAATACATTCGAAATCTACGTTTAGCTTCCGTGGATTAGGTATATCGTGCCTCACCATCAATGCAAGGACCGCCAGCTGCAAAGTAAAACTCCTTGTCGTTGATCATACTTATGCCACTTCCGCCCTCAGTATCATCAGCAGTTAGGGGTTCCATGTATAAGTAGTATTTTCCAAGGATCGGGTGTGAAGACCCTAATGATCCTATCCTCTCCTGCATCTCCGTAGACGGCAGTCACTATTTTGCTTCCGTGAGCACCGAAATCAGGGACCCAGTTGGCCTTCTTCTGTTTGAACTCGAACGATGCAGACCTGGCATTTGAATGAACCTGGACTATATCGTTGTTGACTGGGTAAAGAAGGATATTGTTTGTTGATGAAAAAGGCAATTGCTGGATTGGCGCTTGGGTGGCCTGCTTTATGCGTTGCAGCTCTTGATTATTGGAAACATTCAGCATGATAATAACGTCCTTCTGCTGGTAGGCAATCTCAGTGGCAGTGAGGACCTGATTAGAGGCGGGTCAGTGACCGTAATGGTGGTGTTCGCAGATGGCGAAACTTAGATTGGGCCAGCACTGCTAGCACGAGGACAAGTAGATATATTTTCATATTGATAATATCTATGAATTATCATGAATTAGATTTATGATCAACGTAGCATTCGTTTATCATCCATAGAATTTATGGCCTCCCCAAAATAGCACTGCTTGGTGTTAGTCGCAATTAATTATATAAAAATCTTGAGGAATGGTGTTTTACGGAATTAAAGCCAACGTAGATGCAGAGTTTCAGAAATTAGAGGAAGAAATCAGCGTCCTGATGCAAAAGAGGTAGGATATAAACCAGAATAACCTCACTACGCTGCACAAGGAGTTCGGATTATCAACGCTCGCCAATGGGGCGGGCCGCATCTTCACCCAAAGCATACTCTCCAGCCAGTACGTGCTCGGCTGCATTGGGGACTACTTCAAGCGGGAGTGGGTGCAGCCAGCTCTCCATGGCCTTTCTCCATCATCAGCGAATATCAAAAATTGCCAGTGGCAGCCACATAAATAAAATGCGCTTTAGCCAAAAGGTTCTCGTTGAGCAGCGGTTAACTGCAGTTATGCTTGCAACATCGATCGTATCCGCCAGCAATTTAACTACGAAGCCTTTAGGGTTGCTAGTTGCATCAGGAAGAGTTATGGCAACGTTCGGAGGCCTTTCCTTCATATTGCTGCCTTAGTTGGGAAAAAATATGGCAGATGCATTCTTACCCCATATTTCGTGATAATCATCAACTTATTCATATTGGTTGTTAATTAAGTTATGAAATGAGGAGGTGCCTCCAAGAGCTAATTATAATATCATATGAAGGTGAATAAATACGATCGCCAGATCCGCCTCTGGGGACAGAACGGACAGAAGAGACTAGGCGAGGCAAGAGTAGCCCTCTTAGGAGCATCAGGAGCAGGCGTCGAAGCACTCAAGAACCTTGTCCTGCCAGGAGTCGGCCACATCTAAGTCTGGGCCGAGGGAAATGTCGAGCTAGAAGATCTCGCAACTTGCTTCTTCTACGCTCCAGAAGATGTGGGCACGCCCAGGGCACAAGCGCTCATTCACAATTTGGTTGAGATGAACCCAGATGACGTGCAGGGGAAGGCTTACATATGCGATCCGCTTGAATTAATAAGGGATGCCGAAAGACTGAGGGAGTACAGTCTGCTCATCTGCGGAGACTTGCGGTAGAGTGCAAACAGGGAAATTTCTCGTGTCTGTTTCTAGCTCAGCATCCCAGTGGTGTTTATCACGGTGGCTGGATTCTACGTGTATGTGCGCAACCAGCAGCGCCTGCACTTCGTGGAGAGCGAAAACACCACCTCCAAGAAGTACTACATGCGCCTGCATGACCCCTTCCCCGCATTGAAGGAGCACGCCAGCCAGTGGAACATCGAGTAGCTGGTCGCCAAGCTTGCCCCACTCGAAACCAAAGAGGAACGCCTTCCAATCCTAGACCAGATACGCTATATTCCCTATCCCATCATCCTCCTACAGGTCTATGCAGGCCTCCCCAAGGACAAGCGAAGCAAACAGCATGTCCTGGATAAGATCAAGGAGTACTCGCTGGTGATAGGCGAGGACCACCGCGAGAGCTTTACGGAGGCAGCTGGAAGAACCTTAGACCTCTACCAGTCTGCGGACAACTACCTGCCTGACATTTCCATCTTTGAGAACCCGCATGTGGCATCAGCCACTGCCGACTCCCCAGCTGTGCTACAGTTCCTGAAGGCATGCGGGCACTTCTACAAGACCACTGGCGGACTGCCCCAGCCCACCCAGCTGCCCGATATGCACACCTCCACCCGCATCTACCTGGACCTGAAGCAGGTCTATAAGCAGGAGCACGAACTGGATGTCACCAGACTACAGGCCATCCTGCTGGAGCTGACTGGAGCCAACAAACTCACCAGCAGCGAAATCTCCTATTTTGTTGACAACCTGGCCTCCCTGCAGGTTATCGAGTTTGCAGAGTACCGCAAAGAGCTATAGCATGTGGAAAACCCCAATCTACCGTGGGAAGCACCCGAGTGGAGGAGGATTCTTTTAGCACTGAGAGCTTACAAGTTATTTGAGGATCGAGAAAATAGGCCTCCCAAGCAGCAGGACCTGGAGTCTGTGCGTTAATTGGCAGAGTCCATAAAGAAGGATTACGGCTTCGAGGAGCTAGAGGACGAACGCTACCTGAAGGAGGTGTGCAGGGTGTAGGGGAAGACAACCATAAGCCTATGCTCGATCGGAGGAGCAGTGGCCGGCCAGGAAGCGATAAAGTTGATCACTCGCTGTTTCACTCCCGTCAAGAACGGCTACCTTTTCTCGGGGGTGCACTCGGTGGGGTACTCGGTCAACCTCTGATGCTGCATCATTATCATCATCTTAATCAAAATTTTCTCATTATAGAAAGATATATGGAGGACAGCATTCTGTCGATCAGTAAGGATATGTTCGTCTCCATCAAGAAGGAGAACATCAACAACTACTACGAGGTCATCGCCAAAGTACGCACCGCTTCACTCAGGAGCTGGGAAAGGGAGCCTTCGGTACCGTCTACAAGGGGAGGCTGAAAGGCACGGAGGGACCCTGGCGAGCCATAAAGAAGATCCCTAAGTCGGCCATCAAAGACTCAGCTATGCTGCTGAATGAAATCGAGATCTCAATCGGCCTGGACAATCCCAACATCGTGAAGCTCTATGAGATCTATGAGTTTAACCAATCAGTCTATCTTGTTTCAGAGTAAGCGTTTCTCTATACAGTCTGTGCTCTGGAGGTGAACTCTTCGACCGGTTGGACCAGCACGGAAGTCTAAGCGAGAAAGACGCCAGAGTGATTTTCTTGCAAATGGTGGAGGCCATTAACTACCTCCACCTTTTGAAGATAGCCCACCGCGATCTCAAACCCGAGAACTTCCTCTTCCTCAGCCAGGACTCCAATAACATTAAACTCATCGACTTCGGCCTAGCGGTTAGGTGGGAAAATTCACTGAGGACAGAACTCAAACAAAAGAATGACCGCAAAATTGTTGGAACGGTAACTCGCCACCCATTCAGTCATATTACCTCGCGCCAGAGATCCTGAACTACGATTATGATGAGCGCTGCGATATATGGTCGCTGGGAGTAATTCTCTACATCCTACTTTCCGCTGCTCCTCCGTTCGATGGCGAAAACGATAAAGATATTCTGAAGTGCGTCAAGAGCATGAAATACACGTTCGATAGTACCTAAGCACTTATCAAGTCCCCGAACTTAAAAGCGTGAGCAAGTAGGCTAAGGATCTGATCACCCGCATCCTCAAACCGGCAGACCAAAGACTTACCATAAAGGATATTTTCGCCCACCCATGGATGACGGGCTCTGTCCCCACAGACACCCTCAAGCTCAGCTTCAGAAAAATGAACGAATTCAGCAAATTCTCCAAGGTATCCGCCTTTTCATTTAGTTGAAAAAACTAACTGCGACCTTCGTGGCGTCTCAGATGTCCGAGAAGGAGGTGGAGAAGCTGGGCGAGCTGTTCCGGAAGCTGGACCTCAACCATGACGGCTTCATCGAGATGTATGAGCTGAAGGCAGCGCTGGCCTAGTAGAACTCCTTCCTGGAAATGAAGTAGCTGCGTGCCCTGATGGACTCAATCGATATCGACAAGAACGGCCGCATCAACTACACCTAATTCTTGGCCTCTTCTTTGGCCAAGGAGGACCTCTTCAAGACTAGCAACATCCAGAAGCTCTTCAAGCTGTTGGACAAGGACGGCAACGGAGAGATCGATCGCGAGGAGCTGAGATCGTTGTTCAGCGACTCCAACGTTGAGCAGATCAACGGCAAGAGCATCGAGGATATCATCAAGCAGTGCGACAAGGACAAGTCAGGCACCATCAGTTTCGAGGAGTTCAAGCAGGCCATCCAGCAATGATCTCCCAAAATACATCACTCACCTTATCATACCCGCCATTCGTTAGGTTATGGGCCACAGGGGGAGGGTTAGGGTGCTGACTATTATATTTACTATATAGAAAAGCAAGTTTCTAAAGAATATTTAAATAATCCAATGAAAGTAAAATAGCTTAGAAGCCCAAAGATGCTCAAAACTGCTAAGCGAGCCAGCGAGGCCGACCACGAAAACTTAAGGACTAAGGTCTGCATCCCGAAGAACGAGGAGGAATATCTGTCACCCATGCACATCAAGCTCCCTAAGAGTAAAGCCCGCGGCCGCAAAGAGCAGAAAAGCAGTAAAAACAGTACAGAGTTCGAGGAAAAGACAACCAAGCGCAAATAAAGAAAGAAACCGATGCAGGAGACAAACTTAGGCAGTGTTCTCAACGATAATATTGAACTTCTGGCAACAGTCAAAGAAGACAAGGCGATGCTGAAGCTAAAGTCAAAGACCAATGATAAAACCTTCAGAAACTCCACCAAGAACCATCATTCGACCAAATAAGTAAGATACTAGTTTACAGAGTCAGATTCACTGAAAATCCAATCGAAAATAAATCAGTCCCATAAAAAGAATAGCTGCTCCGGTGTGAGCATCCCCCAAGAATAGTACATGTTCATCGGCGATGAGTTTTACCTCATCAACAACTACTACCCCACCAAGCGGCTGCTCAATACCTTCAGAGACATCTGCACCCAATAGAACAGCAATGAAACCAAGTTTATCACCCAGGATAAGAGCTAGAAGGTGAGCAAGCAGAAGATCGACCTCAAGCGGAACAACATCTTCATGGCCGCCAGGAAGGAGATCGAGATGAAGAACAAAGTGCAGAAAGCAGTGGTGATCCAGCGCTGGTGGAGGAGGATGATCGCCAAGCACGACCTGCACTTCCAAAGGACCAACCCTGAAATGATGGCCATCCACAACGTCAGCCCCATCAAGGACGGCTACGACTCCTTCGACGACATCAACTCCATCACTCCCATCAAGCCCTACCTCGAAGATGCCAACCAGGAGGACAAAGTACTGTCCCCTAGCACTCCTCCCAAGAAGTCCAGCCAGTAGTCGGTGGAGATCGTGAGCTTTAACTCCACTGAGATGATGGAGGAGAAGCCCAAGAAGATAGAGTTCAAGCAGGAAGATATCTCCAAGATGATCGGATCCTACAAGTTGCCGCAGAATGGCGAGGTCGACCACAGCGAGAACTAAGCCATCTTCAGCAACTACCACAAGTTCAGGATGAATGACTCCGAACACTACCACTCGGAGTCGGAAGAATCATCGGAAAGCTTGCCCTCTCCGCGCAAGGATGACTCCTATCCCAGTCCCACAAAATAGCCCCTCTTCCACGATAAGGAACCCAATTTCGAAATTCTCAGAGGTACATCCGCCATAACCTAGAGTTCCATGAGGCAGCCAAGGTAAAGGAGCTGATCGATCACAGGATTCTGTTCCAGAAGGGCCAAGCAAGGCCATCAGAGAGGGCAGGGAAGGTGGGCATCAGCACCAGCATCCTCTCCATCCACAACATGCTGATCAACTTCTTCCACTTCTACATCAACAAATACAGAGACGAGTTTCTCAGCCTCATCAACATGCCCTACGGATACAGCATTGGCTCCCGACTGAGAGCCCTCTCTGGATAGCCTCTCCCCGAAGAACTAGAGGAGGACGAGTCAGGCATCCTCTATGGACTAAAGGACATTATCGATGATGAAAAATTGGAAGAATACTTTAAATATGTGGAACTAAGATAGAACAAGATGAATAATTCCTTCTCTAAGGCCAATTTCTAGCTTGAAAAGATCCACTTCAAGGCAGTCCTCGACTACTTCAACCAATAACTCAACGAATACCGACCCTACAAGCAAATAAGTACTAATTAATCTATTCAGGCGGAGTCCCCTATCCGTGGAATCATTCCTATAAAGCCCTTACTTTTTATTTCGTCACTGAAGAAAATATTGCTGAAGTGTTCGAAAAGGCCGAGTTGAAGGTCCTGAAGTCAACTTCCATCCTCTGCGGAATAATAATTCCCTAGCTATAAAAGCATCATGGGCCTAGTAGATGCGAGAGCATTGAGGGCTTCATGTAGCAATACCAGAAGGACAACTACGGGCTCATCCTCGAGCACAACGAGGCCAAATAGGTGAAGCTAATCCACGATGAAGTGAAAAGCGAAGCATTCGAACATGATTTCGAAATGTTTAGCTGCGTACTTCTGGAGGTGGCAAATGAAGTCATGAGGGAACTAGTCCTCGAAACTGTATTAGAGTTTCCGGGATACAACTTCCAATCACTCATTTATTGATATTTTATGGTTTACTACTGCCCAAATACTCATAATTATGAGGATGATCAGAGTTCCGGGAAGTAAGGATACTCGCAAATGGAACAGGTGTTTCCTCTTTTGACCTTGATGTAGCCATTGTTGCCCCACTGCGCTCCCCAGGAGTTCTTGACTAGCCAGTATTCACTAGTAGCTCCCACTACTAGCACTCCGTGGTTCACTTCGTTTCCGCACTCATCGTATACTCCGTCCTTGTAGAGTGACCATAGTACGGCATCAACTGCGACAGAAACAGGCCCGTTTCTGAGAGCACCGTATAGGCCAGTGCAGGTTATCGCCTTCGAGTAGCCAGCCATCTTGAAAGGTCCAGTTGTTTTCTTGCAGTTCTGGTCTTTGGCAATATAGGGATAACTTGATTCAGAGTTCACACCTTTGTCTTTTATATAGTGGTAAGTGTATTCAAGCTCACCTCCGTGGCATCCTTTGTTTCCGTAGGTATTGGAGCAATCTACCAATTGCTGTTCTGAGAATTATTGGTTGATCCCCTTGATGAGATAGGCACTTTCAAGGGCACCAACCACGCAAAAGGCCCAGCAGGATGCACACATGCCTTGATTCTTAACTCGGGTCACTTTCCCCTCAGCTCGCCAGTCAATATCTCTCTCAAATTAGGTTACTGCTGTTTATACGATCACAGAGTCAGCTGATGAGTGCTCCACTCTTAGTCCGAGGTACATCTATTTGAATTCTTGCTGGGTGAGGTCAGCAAAGTGGTTGATTTACATCTGGTAACTTGTATCTTGCTTGGCATTATGCTGATCTACCTTTGCTTTGTTCATCATATAGATGTGCCTTCTAAAATTTTCTTCCTAGGGCTTGTAAACCTTCCCAAACCTGCTCTTAAAGGCTTCGAAGTCATTATCTATCTAACCCGTGCTCTGGTATATGCCTACAGCCGTAAGGATAAGTACGGTGGCAATGGCCACACTTAATAGAATTTTAATTGACATTTATAATAATTATACCTCGCTTGCAATATCAAGCTCAATAAGAGATGTAGGGTAATATCTACGCATCTTTTGACCAGTTCATAGCCAAATACTAAAAGGCGCCTTCTGCTGCCACCCGAAGTATTACCTCTCAGAGGATATCTAACATCCTAAGCGCACTCATTTCTGACAACTTTCCTGAATCATCGGCAGCATTCGATAATGAGTATTTCAGAGAAATTTTACTGCAGGTGGCAGAGACAATTATCAATGTGGTATACCGCAAACAGCAAAATTTTGTAAACATTGATCAAATCGTTACCTATGCCAACATCATCCAATACATCACTCACTGCAGCACCATAGAATTACCGTAAATCATAAAGGTTAAGATGGAAAAATACTTCTATTCATTGATCTATTTGCAAAATTGCCTGAAGATAAAAACAATCCACAATGATTCTCTAAATTCAGCCACCATTTCAAGTTTCTATAAGAGTGTCTACATCAATGCATTTTAGTTTCGATATAGAGAACTCATGAGACATTTCGGTATTGTCGAAAGGGGTATTTTCCTTGCAATGATTTTACTTAGAGATGCGGTAGAGAAAGATTAATACGATCTGTAAAGGTATGAGAGCAATGTCACTTCATAATGGATAACTCTATCTCTAATATATTTCATTCTTGCCTCCAAGTATGAGCCATGAAGCAAATCCCAGTCCTTTCAAAAATTTTACAAAAGTATCACAGCACTAAAATATATGAATATGCCTTCCGGAAGATAGATGGAAACTAGTTATGCCATTTCTACAACAATTTTGTGGTTGAACGCATCAAAAAAGTATAGAGCTATGAGGTGGATAAGATGATTGACGAAACCACAGTCGAACATGAAATAGTCGCCAGCCTGCTGGGTAAATTAATCGATATGTAGTAATCCCAATCCAAAGTGAAAATAACACTGTTCTAGACAACTGCATCTTCTCATCCTCTGGGAGCCTTGATTATTAGCTTAACTTATATCTCGCAATTGAATACAATATATATCACGAAACTTTAGAAGGGTTATTTCTAACCCCCTTGCTGCCTAGTCCCTTCGCTGTCACCATTATGAAGTTCAGTCTACCGTACCTGAGTTCCAAATCAAGCAGTTGCTTTTCGTTCAAGTGGTAGAATCCTTTCTAGAAGTCCATTCCCTCGTTAACGATACCGATCGTGCCCTCACTGCTCTTCTTGTAGTATATTTTTCCTTGGAAGCCGAATCCCAGCCCACTAACTTCAAACAAAGTCGAGGAGGATTCATACGTTGCACTACTGGAAAGCTTTGTCTGGTCTTCATCGATCATCTTTCCGAGGATCACGAGCCTCATGTCAACACTTTCTTCAGCATTAAGTTTGCGGTATGATACCACCTACTGTCCTTACATTTCCTCTTTTCCGTGGCGACTTTGCTCGTAAATGTCGATTCCGATTCTTTCCTTTGAGACCAGTTGAGGATTTGGATGGAAAAGTTTGCTCGATTACTTGATTAAATTAATAAGATCAACAATGCTTCTAACTTGAGTGTTTGCTTCTTAGAACATTTTTTCGAACCTGGCTTGACTTTTTTTGTTGAGGCTATGAGGGTTTTCATAGTAATAAATAGCAGTACTGGATGGAGATTACTTGCGTTCTGCTCCGTTGCTGATGTACAATCTATTGACATACTTTCCTGATTTAAAGTTATGGAGGACGTTGCTAAGCTGATACCTTTCTCCCGAGTTGGCTTGTAACGCAAGGATTGACTTTGGCTTTACGATCTGGTATATTTCATAAAGCAAGAACTATCCAAGGCCAGTTAAGTATCCCATAGTGTTGACGATAAGCTTCTTAGTGAACCATTTCTCGTTGTAGTAGTCGAAGAAATATCTAATGGCCCTAAGATATGTCTGCAGGTTGTTGAGGGGAGTCAGTTCTCCAATCCAGATTTTCTTTGACTCAAAACAAGAAGAAGAAAGACTGACACAGCCTTCAAGACAGCTGTTTCGGCCGATATCACAGTCCAGTAATACGCAGTCACTGCCCTGAGATTGGAGCAGGTACTAGGCAAGAGTGCTCTTTCCTGTATTCTTAACTCCCACGATCATTAGGGAGTCATTTTGTTCTATGCATTTGGGAAGGTTGGCCCAAGGCTAGGTTGTCTCTTCCACTTGGATCTTCGATGAGGAGCGTATTAAGGTTTATCGTTTGAGGTTCAGCATAGATTTAGTGATCTTTTGCTGCCCTTCGATTGATAATTTTCTAAAATAATGATCGAACTTTATCGATGCATCGATTTTTCGATTGATCTGAAAGATAAATGAATTCGCTGAGGAGAATACGGTATGCTCTAGGCCATTGATGATGAAATAGTCGTGATCATTGATGACGCTGATTTCACAATGGTTTCGTTAGTTTTCCTTTCTTGTTTTATAGAATTTCCCCACTTCAACAATTAGGTAAAATTCTTCATCATTAATCCTAATATTCCTGCTGTCCTTCTCATCCCCTTTCTCTTCTATGATAGCTTCAGGCTTGGGGAGCGATATTTCAGCGACATTCTATTCTATTTCACCATTGATCCTTTCAGATTTCTCTGAGACTAGGTCAATAAGTTCGTCCTGGAATGAGAAATTCTGGAGGCTTTGGTTTTTCCTTCTCAATTTGGCCCTTTCCCGCTTCTGGATCTTCTTTTCCTTGGGGGTGAGTGGTTTGTTGATTTACATTAATTATTAATAACTGCTGATCAAAAAGACCGGAAATCGAGAAGCATACGCAATGATGATATTTATTTTTAGACTAAAAAAAATTTCTATTGTTCTAACCGGGGAAATGGAAAAGAAAATCGTTATAAATAATAGAATTAATTTAGGATTTGTTATAATAATTCGAAAACATGAGCAAGATCTTGAGCGTTCTAATCCTCATTCTCACATTCTTCTTCGGCTATTCGGAAGTTATCAACCTTTACCCCAAGGCCCCCGAGTGTTCCGGCTAATAGGACAAATCTTTGAAGACAAATTCGAAGCCCCTTTCCAGCAAGTCAGGATCGAATTCCCGCAGAAGCGAAAAAGACAGTAAGAAAGTAAGGCTGAATCGAAAGGTGGCAAATCCGGCAACAAAAAAAAAGGCTCTGACAATAAAGGCAGAAAATCCGGTCGCTAAGAAGAGAGCTCTTCCACAGATGGAAATTCTCAGCAAACCCAAACTGCCACCACCACAGCCGCAGACACCACGGCGGCTATGTCAATGCTCCCAATGAGCGCAGGAGGAGTAAACACGCTTATTATGGCTAAAAAACCCGCGGTCCTTGCCCCCAAGGCTACAAGCACCACAGGCTCCAATTGATTATCTTAGCCTTTATATTCACTATACAGAGATATTTATAATTTAAACATAATCATAATTCAGTATGAACTAGAACAAGATAACAATCGCCATCAACCCAAACCAAAACAAGAAGATGCCGCCTCAAGTTGACGGCATGATCGCTCTCAAAAAAATCGAAAATTACTCATATGCGCTCACTGATGAGATAGGGCTGGGCTTCAGTTCTCGCGTCTACCGCGGAAAGAACGACCTCAACAGTACCATTTTGCTTACCAAGATGAGACAGTCGCGATCAAAGTCATCGATCTGCGCAAGGAAGATGAGCTGAGCAAGCAGTTCGTCAATGAGGAAATCAATATACTTTAGACAATTAAGATGAGAAACCCTCAAAATTTGCTCAGGTTGTTCGATGTCTTCAAGACAAAAAATAATCTATACATCATCACCTAGTTTTGCGAAGGCAAGGATTGCGCCAAATTGCTCAGAAAAAAGAAAACTTCAGGTACAAATGCCAACATGTAGTGAAGTGGAAGCCCAGTCTATCCTCAAACAACTTCTCAATGCGTACCGTGAACTCTATGAGCTTGAAATAGTGCATAGAGACTTAAAACTGGCAAATGTCTTCATCAAAAAGGGAGTGATAAAACTGGCAGATTTTGGTTTCGCCATAAGGTCCGAACGATGTCAGTAAAAATTTTAGTATAATGTGGGCTCTCCCTATTACATGCCGCCTGAATCTCTAAGTTCAACCGCTATTCATTCAAGAGTGATGTTTGGAGCTTCGGTGTAATTGCATACTAGATGGTATTCGGACACTTGCCATGGAAGGAGAAAATTTAGACCATCCTTTCGAGAAGATCACCAACACTCCAGTTGATGAGTTGTTTGATTCTGAAATTGAGCTGACTGGCCATTACAAACACTTCATCACCAGCTGCTTGCAAATCGACTACGAAAAAAGAGCTACTCCAGAGTACATCATCAATTACGAGTGGCCGTTGGCTCAAGATTATGTAGACGGTGTTGAGCCTGAAAATGGAGGATACAAGCCTCTTTCCATGATCAAAATTCCTGTTTCGAATGGCCTCAAGCGCCACCTAAACCCTTCGGAACTGCAAACACCATTGAGGAAGAGGGAGTTCGAAGAGATGTCTTTAAAGTACATCACCAGATCTCACAGCCCATCTCTCACTCAAGAGATAAATCTCCAGCAGCAAACACGAATTCAAGCAGTTTCCTGCCTTCGATGAGCCTCCTAAATACAAGACTGTATTTAGGGATAATCCTGTACGGCCGGTAGAACAGATTGTCCCATAGCCGACATTTGCAAACTTTATGCTAAACGCTGAAAACATCCCTGTTCAATAAATTAGAAACATCGCAGAGTTATCCATCCTGAACCAACTTCACTACTGTCGATTTATGACTCAGTTGTTCGATATCATCGATGAGGGAAATGTCCTTCCCTAGGGATATCTACTCAAGAATTAAATCGCCAATAAGATTCTAGGAAAGTATGAGGCACTGATGAAGCTTGTCCAAGGCTAAAATTTATTGATGATTTAGGGCTTCAACGATTTTAAAAATGGAGAAAGATGGAGAAAACTTCGTTAAGTCATTGAAAAATACGACAAAAGGTACAAGTAGAAGTTCAGCTTGGAGTTCCGGTCTGAGACTAATGAGCAAATCCTCGTGAACAGCATCAAGTACTTGAGGAACAGCATACCATCTAACTTTTATTTGCTTGAAGAGTTGACCTATTTCTATCAGCTCAAAGACCTAGAGAGAAGACTAAACCCCTCTATCTTCGCAATTAATTCCAAGCTGGACGTCCTCTGCAGTAGAAAATTCCCAGCAGATCCGAGCAGCCTTCACCCATAATCTGCGAGAGACTTATCCAAAGACTTAACTTATTGGGTTTGGCGTGAGCATCATCGGTATGATTAAATGAATATTATATAAAATATTAAATAATGTTTGTTGATATTGATGTATGGCGGATCTTTAATCTATTTATATCATAATCTGAAAGTAATCCATGGCTACCTAAGACTGGAAGTCAGCTATTATTACTCTCGTTATATCAGCCGTCGTTCTCAACTACTTTATTGCCCTGCCCAAGGACAACCGGGTTTTTTAAATTAGCAAAAATCATTTAAAATACCACGCTAACTGGACACGAACGGTAAAGGATTTATAGAATGTCAACCAATTGCAAAAAGCATACGAACTTGAAGGAATCCAAACTATCGATATCTCCTTTGCAATGTCCTCTCTCACTTTCGAATCTTTGCGCCAAGTCTTTCCCGTTCAGTTCCAACAATATCGCTCAATCAAAATAAATCTCGCCAACAACCCTATTGGCACTGAGGGAGCAGACCATGTCCTATCACTGATCCCCAATCATGTTGAAGAACTCGAAGTCGCCTTCGATTCTATTGATGCTGATCTTGAGCTTGGGTCAGTGATTGCGAAGCGCCTTAACAACCTCAACTCTCTCAAAGACTGAAACTATCCTTGATAATGGCAGCAAAGAATGGCTCAGTTGTGGACGACTATCTCAGGTTTGGCAGTTAGGCCATAAGCTTGAAAGTTATTCTCTTGTCTTGATCGGAAACAGCCTCAGTGCAAAGGCTTTAGGATATCTTGAGACCCATCTCTCCAGAGCAAACCTTAAGAAGCTTGAATTGAACTTGTATGCCAACAAGATCGAAGCTGAAGGTGCAGAACTAGTCGCTAAGGCTCTCAAGACCCAAAAAGGATTAGACAGTCTTTCCTTAGACCTCTACTTCAACAATATCACTGAGACAGGAACAGAATCTATTTGCCAGAGCATTGACTAGATAAAACAGCAAATCTAAGATAACTTAGCCTCAACCTTGACTTCAATTACATCAAGAATGAAGGTGCGAAAGCTGTTGGCAGTCTATTAAGTAGGCTCCAAACTCTAGATACGCTTCACTTGGGTGTTGCATCAAAAAATTTCGGATATCTAGGCTTTAAGTATATTGTCAATGGACTAGCACATTTGGAACAGCTAAAGGAACTCAATTTTAGATGTGGAGTTAACCGTGTTGGAGTTAATGGCGCATAAATTACTCGTGATCTCCTTTACAAGCTTAAGAATTTGGTCACATTGAACATAAACTTCTATGAAAACTATATTGGAGATGAGGGAGTGGTTGAATTAACGAAAGGTGTGGCCAGCTTGGAGAATTTGGAGTATCTAACTCTCAACTATGGATTCAACGATGCAAAAGGATACGGTTTGATTAGATCTCTTGAAAGCATAGTCAAAAAGACTTACAAGGAGCTTTCTATAAGCTTCTCAAGTAACGAATTTCAAGATACTGAAGTTAACCTCGTTATTGATTAGCTTCACAAGATCATTCAAAAGACTAACAAGT
Source organism: Nymphaea colorata (assembly GCF_008831285.2). NCBI lineage: Eukaryota > Viridiplantae > Streptophyta > Magnoliopsida > Nymphaeales > Nymphaeaceae > Nymphaea > Nymphaea colorata. The sequence goes on from NW_022205077.1 coordinate 41,117, forward strand.
TCGACTTTTAATTTATGTAAACAGCCATTTCCAAATCATATGCAAATAAGTTAGAAACGTTATTCCGAACTGCGTCTAGATATACAAAAAATAAGGCCAAATTGCATGTGAATTCAGTTATTACAGAAGAACAGGAAAATAAATATAAACAATAAGCAAAAGATAGATAAGAAAAACTAAAAAAGATTGATCAACAATAAAAATAAAAAGAAAGCAAAAATAGTAACAAGTAGACAAATATGGAGGAGAAATAAAAAAAAATAGAAACAAAAAATGAACCGTAAATAGAAATTAAACAAAATGAAATGAATAAAGAAGAAAAAAAGAGAAGTAAGATAATGGTGAAGAAAGGAAATCAGTAGAAGAGGAAGTGATATAAACAAAGAAAAAAACAGTTAATTAATAAACTACAAAAACAATCAAAACAGTCGAGAGAGAAGCTGAAGTGGAGGAGACTCCTGAAGCCGCTGAGGAAACCGCTGAGGAAACCGCTGAGGAAACCGTTGAGGAAACTGCTGAAGAGACTCCTGAAACCGCTGAGGAAACCGCTGAGGAAGCCGTTGAGGAAACCGCTGAGGAAGCCGTTGAGGAAACCGCTGAGGAAACCGCAGAAGAGACTCCTGAAGCCGTTGAGGAAACCGCTGAGGAAACCGATGAGGAAACCGCTGAGGAAACCGTTGAGGAAGCCGTTGAGGAAACCGCTGAGGAAACCGCAGAAGAGACTCCTGAAGCCGTTGAGGAAACCGCAGAAGAGACTCCTGAAGCCGTTGAGGAAACCGCTGAGGAAACCGCTGAGGAAACCGTTGAGGAAACCGCTGAGGAAACCGCTGAGGAAACCGTTGAGGAAACCGCTGAGGAAACCGCTGAGGAAACCGCAGAAGAGACTCCTGAAGCCACTGAGGAAACCGCTGAGGAAGCCGTTGAGGAAACTGCTGAAGAGACTCCTGAAGCCACTGAGGAAACCGCTGAGGAAGCCGTTGAGGAAGCCGTTGAGGAAACCGCTGAGGAAACCGCTGAGGAAACCGTTGAGCAAACTGCTGAAGAGTCTCCTGAAGCCGTTGAGGAAACCGCTGAGGAAACCGCTGAGGAAACCGTTGAGGAAACCGCTGAGGAAACCGCTGAGGAAACCGCAGAAGAGACTCCTGAAGCCACTGAGGAAACCGCTGAGGAAACCGCTGAGGAAACCGCTGAGGAAGCCGTTGAGGAAACCGCAGAAGAGACTCCTGAAGCCACTGAGGAAACCGCTGAGGAAGCCGTTGAGGAAACTGCTGAAGAGACTCCTGAAGCCACTGAGGAAACCGCTGAGGAAACCGCTGAGGAAACCGCTGAGGAAACCGCTGAGGAAGCCGTTGAGGAAACCGCAGAAGAGACTCCTGAAGCCGCTGAGGAAACCGCTTAGGAAGCCGTCGAGGAAACCGCAGAAGAGACTCCTGAAGCCACTGAGGAAACCGCTGAGGAAGCCGTTGAGGAAACCGCTGAGGAAACCGCTGAGGAAACCGCTGAGGAAACCGTTGAGGAAACTGCTGAAGAGACTCCTGAAGCCACTGAGGAAACCGCTGAGGAAGCCGTTGAGGAAGCCGTTGAGGAAACCGCTGAGGAAACCGCTGAGGAAACCGTTGAGCAAACTGCTGAAGAGACTCCTGAAGCCACTGAGGAAACCGCTGAGGAAACCGCTGAGGAAACCGTTGAGGAAACTGCTGAAGAGACTCCTGAAGCCACTGAGGAAACCGCTGAGGAAGCCGTTGAGGAAACCGCAGAAGAGACTCCTGAAGCCACTGAGGAAACCGCTGAGGAAACCGCTGAGGAAGCCGCTTAGGAAACCGCAGAAGAGACTCCTGAAGCCACTGAGGAAACCGCTGAGGAAACCGCTGAGGAAGCCGTTGAGGAAACCGCTGAGGAAACCGCTGAGGAAACCGCTGAGGAAGCCGTTGAGGAAACCGCTGAGGAAACCGCTTAGGAAACCGCAGAAGAGACTCCTGAAGCCACTGAGGAAACCGCTGAGGAAACCGCTGAGGAAGCCGTTGAGGGAACCGCTGAGGAAACCGCAGAAGAGACTCCTGAAGCCGCTGAGGAAACCGCTGATGAAACCGCTGAAAAGACTACTTTGGAAACCTCTTAGGAAGCCGCAGAAGAAATTCCTGATGCCGTTATTGAAACGACAGAAGAGACTGCTTTGGAAACTGCCTAAGCCGTCGAGTAAAACCTATAAGAAACTGCTAAGGAAATCGTCTCTTTAGACACTGCTTAATCTATCAATCAAAAAATAATCTAGCCAGCCGCAAAACTCAATCCTTAATAAACATCGTCTCCTAATTCTCATAGCCCTTCTTCGCCTATTCAAGGCTAGCCTCTTAAATCATAACTCTGATTATATCCCTTTAAAGTTTTATATTTTCATCTTCCAAAAGTTCAAGTATTTATATCATATAACTTCGCTATTAATTCTCGGCCCTTGCAGTCTATTCATCCAGTTTAATGGGACTATTTGTATCTTTTGGTATTAATTTAACAGGTTCATTAATTTTAACAGCTACACATTTGACAAGTCACTCAGTGCCACTTTTATGGTTCAGTCTGAACCTCTTCATCGATCGACTTAACCAGTTTTGGTGGCTCTGGCTACTCCATCTTAATATTCGCCTTTTTTAGCTCTGCAGCTACTACCTAAAACTCAGCTTAATATCTTTCATAACCCAGCTCCTCCTGATAATATTGTATCACTTTTTTGACTTTTTTGAACTTATTCATAATTTTCTGGAAGTGGCTTCGACATTGTCTTGGGGTGCGGGTCGCTATGTATTCAGATAACGTTTTAAATATTCTTTATGACCTTAATTATATTGAATATACTTTCTTTTCTACTTCGAAGCAAAGATTTTGAAGTGATAATCCATGAATAAGATGTACTTCAGATTTTCAGCCTCTGTCCATTTGCCTTCTACAGAGTTTTTATTAAATTTCTCCACTCTTCGCTTGTAGGCCAGCTCTACCTACCCCTCTTCCAAAGAACGGTCGACCGCCGGGCTGTAGCACTCCGATTATTCATTTTAGCTCATCTTCAGTGTTTAGTCTTTTCTAATAAATTAAATTATAATGCAATTATTTCATTAGGCCTCATAAATTTGTAAGAAGATGGCGGATTTTTCTATTGGGAATGCTAAATTAAGGAAAATTATTCATATGGCTGCTATAATGAAGCATAAAAAATTGCCTTAAAGCGCAAACCATTAACTTCTTGATCTACAAACCCTACTTGTTATTTATATTTTTGTAAGCTATTTTATCGAAAAAATGACAATACTGCAAATTATTTTATCTGCTGAGCCGATATAGTTCTAGCCAATAATGCATCCTAACTTTACAAGGTTATTAATATATTGTTTTTCCATCCTTTTGCTTACCGCTTTTTTGAAATCTTTTGCATTAAATTATCAAACCCTTCACATGCCAAATAAGCAGATTTACAACATATATTTTACTTATTCCATTATGAGGCTACCCTGACTCTTTTTTTCCCCGAAACCACCAATATTTTATTCCTTTTAGTATTGCCAACCTTAAAAATGTTGCTGCTAATGTAAAAAAGAGGAACATTATCATAGTAGGGTTAAATAGGATTTAAATAGATTTGTGTGTGAGCAATTTGATCAAAGATTTCTCTCAGAGAGTTAGTAATGATACAGTTTTATTTTGGTAAAATTTCAGAGATTAAAAAAAAATAAAAAATAAGTTAAATGATAGGTTTTGCAATCATAATCACAGCAGATATACAAGATATGAGATAAATTTACCCTGGGTTTGTCTAGATTAAACATTTATGCTTTGCTTCTTGGTGGATATCTTCCAAGTTTACTTCCAGATTTTTCATATTTTCAGATAAACATTAATGATAGTTAATAATACGGCATAGGATGAATCATAAATGGCCGATGATAAGTGCAATTGAATGAATGAAGCTTAGTTGGTAAGTTGCATTAAATCTCAAGATCTTCCCAACAACTTATGAAAAAAATATAGCACTTTGTAGTTAAACTCACCGAATTTCCTTTTATTTCATGAAGATGGTTATACTTGTCTATGGTTGTAGATGTTTTAGAAATTGATTTTATTGATAAATTAAAGGTGCAATGTAAAAATATAAGACGATAAAGACCTGGGAGACGGTGCATTCGGTACCGTCTACAAGGCAACCAACACCAAGACGGGCGAAATAGTCGCCATCAAAAAAATGAAGCAAAAATACACCAATTGGAACGAGTGCATCGAGCTAAGAGAGATCAAATCTCTACGGAAACTCAACCACACCAACATCATCAAACTTAAAGAGGTCCTCCTCGTCTCGGATGAACTCTACATGGTCTTTTAGTACCTCGACTACAACCTGTACGAAGTCTACTCCAAAATGAAGGAGGAGGGAAAGAAGTTTACCTAAAAAGAAATCAAGTAAAAAAATATCTATCCAGGAACATCATCTACCAAATCGCCAGTGGCTTAGCCAGCATGCATAAAAATGGCTTCTTCCATCGCGACATGAAGCCCGAAAACCTCCTAATTTACAACAATATAGTCAAGCTATGCGATCTCGGACTGGCACGCGAGATACGCTCTCGTCCTCCCTTCACGGATTACGTCTCCACACGCTGGTATGTTTATTCCTAGCAAGGTACAGAGCCCCGGAATTACTACTCCGCTCCACGAATTACAACTCACCAGTCGATATATTCGCACTCGGCTGCATCATGGCCGAACTATACACCTTCTGTCCGCTTTTTCCTGGCACGAATGAGGTCGATCAACTTAACAAAATCGTTAAAATCCTTGGAACGCCTGATAAAGCTGATTGGCCTGAGGGGTACAAGCTCGCACAGTCTAGGAGTACTAGTTTCAATAATTTAGACTACTATTTTGCAGATGAGAAGGGAGTGAACCTTGGCGAGCTGATCCCTGATGCCTCCATGGAAGCTATCGACCTTATTGAATCCATGCTTCACTACTCATCTCGAAAGAGACCCACCGCTGCCGAGTATTATCTTCGTTTATGCAGAATCCTCAAGCACGACTTTTTCAAGGGAGTCAACGTCATCGTTTCCGAAGGTGTTAATAAAGATCTTATTTTTGAAGAAAAGCCAGCTGGCGCCAAATTGGACACCCAAAAGGAGGATAAGAAAATTGACGTGTTTAGAGCTACCAAGGAGAAGTTCAAACAGACCAGAAAGCATGATGCCATGTAGTCCAATCTTTTCAAGCAAATAGATGTCGTGGAGCAGAACAAATCTGCAGTAGGAGACGGAGGTGACGATATTGACTCGATCTTAAAGTATCTGGAAGATAAAAACAAGAAAAAGGACCCAAAATTGCCTCTGATTAGCACAAAAGAGAAATTCTATAAGCCTCCTGAGAAGAAGGACTTAGAGAGTCAAAGACGTAGCTAAAACACGGAGAATTTAAGTATTATGACAAGGACGAGTGGAGGAACATAAAGCAAAACCCTCAGCTCTACGAATAGAAATAGAAGAATTATTATAGAAACGAGGATAGTTCCTATAAGAAATATCTCTCAAACCCACTCAATCCGATCGGATCCCTCAACTCGATCATTCCAGCCAGCAAAAAGTAAAGCGTACCACAGAACAAATTTTCTTATAGTTTCCAGCCAGCTGCTATCCGCAGTTCATTCCCTCAAGCAAGACCGGCAAGACGGCTAATCTGGGATTGGGTCTAGCATACTTGCCGCTTCCCAAGCCAAACACTCTCCTCCGACAACCATTAGCCTCCTTAGAGAAGCTGAAACAATGATTATTCAGATTTTTAGTCCTTCACATTTGCATATTCACAAGCATAACATCAATTAACAGATGATCGAATCATATATGGCTGGACAACTAAATTTAAATCTCCTGCAATCAATTGCTATCCAAGAGCTCAAGCATTCTTTTTTTGAAAGGGGCACGCTTTATTATTTCGAGACTCCAGTTCTATTAATCCTTATGATGTTCTGTTTGTTGACTGATTTGTATAAAAGATGCATATATCACTCTGCCTCCTTTTTATCGGCAACACCCAGGACTGTTTTGTACTCCTTGATGAGGAAGCGGATCATTTTATTGAACTTGCGCTTCTCCTCGTCCTCGCCTGCCTCCTTGGTCCGTGCAGACACCCATACCAATGTGCGCGTGATCTATGTGGCGATGAGCATCTTCTTGTCGAGGCCGAGCGATCGCAGTTTGGAAAGGTTCTTCATGCCCTCGCTGAAGCCGGACTTCTCGTACTTCTTGATCTTCCTGCGCAGAACCATCACTTCCCACGGGTTCGCTTGACAGCTCATCAATTATTATTATTATCAAATCCGCCAAAAGCATTAATCCATTTCTAAAGGCAGAAACAAAACAGCTATCGTGATGGAACTTTGAAAAGAATTTCGATGATAATCGATTATTTAAAATAAGCAAGAAATCGAACATGATAGGAATCAAACTCATACCAAGTAGGCCCGAAGCTCGCTCAAAAAAAAAGGAGTTCATCGCGCGAGAAAAGCTCAACGTTAGCAGTTTCGTAGAAGTTTAGATGTGCGAGAGTGTCAAGAACGGAAAGATATATGTGATAAAGACAATCGTGGTCAACCGCCTTTACCTGGGCAGCATGGAGGAAGAGGTCAATAAAATACGACAACTCCACAGTGAGCACGTCGTGGATATTATTGATGGCTTTTTCGACGAAGGAATATCTTGTTACGTGCTGGTCACCCCTTACTACAAACTGGGAAGCTTCGAACAAATGATGGACCGTGAATGGGAACTCGACGAGCTGCTTCTCTTCTTCTATCAAATGGCTAAGGTGTACTCGGAACTCTCGAAGAACGAAATCTATCACCCTAACGTTTAGCCAGGACATATCCTACTTTAGTCTCCAACACAATACATCCTCTACGGCTTAGGATATCCACCTCAAATCAAATAAGTAACCATAAATTTATTAAAGAGGTCTGGCCATGGTATTAATGAGTATCTGTCTCCTGACTAGATGATAAATGGAGAAATATCCGATTTTTCCGACATTTGGTCGTTGGGGATAATCCTGTACAAGATCATCTTCAAGAAGCATCCGCTGATGGGTATTACGAGTAACTACCCGCAGCGAATGCTCAGTTTTCTGTAGGGGAGGATTCAGATCGAATACCCTCAAAACGAACGCTCGACCAAGTTTGACCGATCGTGGAGCTGCTTAAGCGCATGCTGGTGTGCGGTCGTAACAAGCAGATGAGAATCAAATGGGATTAAATCCTTGAAAAGATTTATAAGACCGTGGAGTGCCTTCGGCCCAGAGCCTTACGTTATTACCAATTTCGACTGCTGCTGCACTTCGCTGACCAAGTGATGGTGCTCCTGTCCGCCCTCTTGCACTATGTCGACCAGTTCAAAGGAACATTCGCTCTGGCAGGCCTGGAGACCAAGAACCTCAGCCGCTAAATTTGCATATACCTGCTGACGGTCACGAAATAGCTTGTGACTCACACAGGCAACATTCACTAAAACTTTTGGATGTTTTACCTATTCGAAGTGACGCGCCGCAATCTCACCAAAAAGCAAAAATCCTATGTTTAGTACCTGATGAAGGAAACTTCGAAACTGGCTTCTGACTGGAGAGTCCATGACTAATACGAAAACTTACTTATCTGCTCGGAAAGAGTAATCGGATAGTGTGTAAAACTCCATAAGACTGCTAGCGCGTTAACACCATCCAAAAACGCACGAAAAAAAAACAATCTTAAAAAGGTAATCTAAATTTCTAATTTCATTGCCTTTGAAAATAAATTGTAATACAATGACAAGCGCAGACTGCATTAGTTCGTTTTAAAGCTTATCGAGAGCTGATTTTGTATAACTTAATATTTATTCGACTCTTTGATGAGAAAGCTTATCATTTTATTGACTTAGCATTCCTTGTCCTCGCTGCTTTCTATCCACAACTCATCACTTATTATGATCATTATCCAACAATCCACAACTCTATAGCGACTAATCCATTTAATAAGGTACAAGCAAAAGAGGAGTAGTGATGATTAGTATAGATAAATTTAATAAGGTAATTGATTATTTAAAATGATGAGCAGCAGCAACATGAACATGTTAGGGAGTAACCTAACAGCAAGCAGATTCCCAATTCGCTCCAAAGAAAAGGAGTTCATCACGCGAGAGCAGATCGGAAAGGCAGCTTTGGAGAGGTGGAGAAGTGCGAGAGCGTCGAGAACGGAAAGATGTATGCGATCAAGACAATCATGGTCAACCGCCTTTACCTGGACAGCATCGAGGAAGAGGCAAAAAACATGCGAATGCTCAACAGCGAGTATGTGCTAGAGCTTGTTGATAGCTTCTATGATGACCACCTCGGCAGCTACGTGCTGGTCACCCCTTACTACAAACTGGGAAGCTTCGAACAAATGATGGACCGTGAATGGGAACTCGACGAGCTGCTTCTCTTCTTCTATCAAATGGCTAAGGCACACTTCGAACTATCTAAGAATGGGATCTGCCACCTCGATCTCAAGCCATAAAATATTCTGCTTTAGTCCATGACACAATACATCCTTTGCGATTTGGGATGCTCACGCAAGCTTGAACAACAAGGAAACATGGCTGCAAGTTTTAACGCATTAAAGCTATCTGGCGTGACTCGAGGAGCTGGTACTACTGAGTATGGGTCTCCTGACCTGGTGATAAATGGAGAAATGACCGATTTTTCCGACATTTGGTCATTGGGGATAATCCTGTACAAGATCATCTTCAAGAAGCACCGCTGATGCTTATTCGAGTAACTACCCGCAGCGAATGCTCAGTTTTCTGTAGGGAAGATTCAATCGAATACCCTCAAAACGAACGCTCGACCAAGTTTGAACCGATCGTGGAGCTGCTAAACGCATGCTGGTGTGCGGTCGTAACAAGCAGATGAGAATCAAATGGGATTAAATCCTTGAAAAGATTTATAAGACGTAGGAGTGCCTTCGCCCAAGGCCTTACGTTATTACCAATTTCGACTGTCTGCTGCACTTCGCTGACCAAGTGATGGTGCTCCTGTCCGCCCTCTTGCACTATGTCGACCAGTTCAAAGAGACATTCGCTCAGGCAGGCCTAGAGACCAAGAACCTCAGCCGCTAAATTTGCATATACCTGCTGACGGTCACGAAATAGCTCGTGACTCACACAGGCGACGTCCACCAAGATTTTGGATGTTTTACCTTTCGAAGTGACGCGCCGCAACCTCACCAAAAAGCAAAAATCCTACGCTGAGAATCTGGCTAAGGAAGCTCTGAAAATGGCTATTGATCGTGGGGTCAATGAAGAGTATGAGAACTTACTTATCTTCTGGTAAAGAGTAGTCGTTTCATGTGGAAAACTCTATAAGGCTGTCAGCGCCCTAACACCACCCAAAAATGCAGGGAAACAAGTGGAGCTTAAGAAGATAATTTAGATTTCGAACTTCATTGCCTTTGAGAATAAATTGCAGTACAAGAACAAGCGCAGACTGCAGGAGTTCGTTGCCAGGCTAATCAATAGTTGATTTCTTATGCCTATATAGCTAAATATTAATTATTTATTCGCTCATATTAAGGTTTAATATAGTTGAAACATGTGCATATAGTAATCAGAAATTGTCCTTGCCAAGCTTGGGAATAGCCGCCAGTCCCATTTGCGAAAAATTCTTGACCAAGGCATCCTATTCGATATCCATATTGCCGTAGAACAAAAGATCGTTGCTATCATCATGAATTTACATCTTTTCTTCGATTGTCAGCCGTTTGGGTGAGTGCACGCGCATCTCAAGAGACTCCTCGCCGAACATATCTTCATAAAAATCGCCTTACACATCCTGTTGCCGCTGTCCTCACTTTGTTCACTCTTACTGGAACGTGCAGAATTCTCCAGCTTTATTGATTCTTGCTTGATGGCTGGCATGCGGCTTACTGCTGGCTTTGTGAGGCTGTTGGCACTTTTGTATAGTACCTGTCCCTGTATCTCTTCGTCACTATCGCCCTCACTTTCGGATTGTATCTTTTGGGAGCGGAAAATCCGAGCAGGCTAAAGCAAATGCTGGCTTCCCTTTAGCGAGCAGTGGTCGAAGCTAGATGAAGAAAACATGTCAGAGTTGCTCACTGACTCGCTTTAGTCATCATAGATCGATTTAGTGGATGAAACGCCACCCTGCGGCCCGCACTCGGTCTCGTCTAGGCGCCCACTATCCTTCAAGCTACCCCTGCTGCCTTTCAAATTCCTAGGATTTTTCCGAATTTCCTTATCGAAAACTGCAATCAGCTAGATAAGTCCGCGTGCATATTGTAACTCTTCAGATGGATTTTCGAATGTTTGGTCTTAGTAATGACGGAGCTGATGCTTGATCTCTTACTTAATAATGAGTTACTTTTGCACAGCTCTGAGGTGTCCGAGTGGCCTTGCTTACTTTCAGCAGCCTCAATGAGGCGATAGAGAGTATTGGTTTTCACCTACCGAAACTCTCTCTTCAAGTTCTTTTGGATTTTTTTGTTGAGACTTCGCAGACCCTTTCTCAGCTTCGAGTAAAAGTGGTTTTTGACGCAATTATCAGTGCTAAATCGTGAGGGTATTACCGTCCAGGTAGGCGGTTTGAGATGAGGGCCCACTTGTTCCCAATCATTTCCTGCATTTCGAATAGCAGTTTTTCTTCTTCGGGAGTCCAATCTGTGCTGGTGATGGCGTGGTCAAGGTGATTATGATACCTACATGGGGCTGGCCTACCTCTACCTGCACTGTTTGCCGTTCCGCCCCACGAGCTGGAACTCCTCCTCCATTACCCTTGAAATGTGTGACCATTTAGCCATCTTACGTTCTTCCACTAAAAACTTGAGGACCGATCTTCCTCAGCAGTCCACAGTTTCCTTTCAGGCATCAATTATAATAAACCACCACAATATAGCTCTAAGTTTACCCTAAACTACAATTCTACTTCATTTGGGTGCAAACGCTGAGAAAAAGGACTTGCATGAAGATTTATTGATGAGGAAGTTTTTCGTACATGCCATTTGATGTTTCTATAAAGAGTTAATATAAGGTCTTGGCCACTATAATTAGCGGACAATATTATGCAATACAACGAAACCTACATCCTGGCAACACCACTCGCCAAAAGGCTCCCTAGCAATCCAGCGACAATAACGAAGAAGGAAGAAACAGGCAGCAAAGAGTAACCAACATCTTCTCCCGTAACGTCATGAACAATCCTCTCCCTCGCCCCAACACCTCCCCACCTCCTCACATGACCAACAACATCTTCAACACCCAGAAACCCCCTGTAACAACATCTTCAGCTCGAGAGGCTCTCCCGCAAGTAATACCGTGGCTATCAAAGATAACATGTTCGCAAGAGGAAACACGACCGCAGCAAACAATATATTCACAAAGCCCAGCAACACGCCAAACATCTTCTCAGGAAGAACAACACAGCCCAATCCCTTCAATAATACTTCCCCGAAACCTCAGAACAATGCAGTCATTTTCAATAGTCATTCAAATAATTCAAATAGCCACATTTTCGGAAAGCCTCAAAACTCCCAAAGCCCAAAGCTTTTCAACCCGACTTTCACGAACGCCCCCAGCAGCAATCCTTTTAACCCCCAGGTCCCCAAAGAAACGCAAACATATTCGCGCAATCTGTGAACCCTCAATCAACAATGCAAACCAGCCTCACCAGCCGAGTAATTCATGGAATCAACAGTTCAACAACTACAGTAACTCAACAATCCCACATCGAATAGCGTGGTTCCTAATTTTGCTGCGACAATCCCCAGCAAAATCAATACTTCCAGAATCAGGGAACTTCAAATCCATCTCTCAGCTTCCATGCCAGCAGCAAAACACACAGAACCAAATAATAGTTTCCAAATACCTCAGCCACAATATGTTCAGGAAAAATATCAGCTTCCCTTTACTTCATTGGATACTCATCTAATCGAAATGATGGATAAAATGCACCTAAATGATTATGAGAGCTGGAAAAGCCCCTACAACCTCTACCATGGCATGCTCATACTCAACAATCTGCAGCGTCAAATAAACAATCATAAAGATGAGCGGCCTGGCTTAGACCAAATTTAGGAATTAAATTAGATGGTTAAGTATTGCTCTTAGCCTGTAACAGATGGGATCTTGGTCATGGTCAAAGAAATGAAAGACACTTCACAATACATTCAGGAGATGAAGAGGAATCTCATCAACCTTTAAAAAGATGCAGATAAGATCAAGAAATCTCTCGTCAACGACTTCAGATTCGAAAACGGAACTTTCCCGCAAAACCAAATGGGAGAGGATGATCAATAAAATGAATTCAGAACTGGCGCTCATCGAGAGTGAGCTGGTGGCTTTCGTCAAACCTATTCTGCATTCCCTATAGGCAGTAGAAAAACAGCCTTCGAAGACCCTGACAATTTCCATGGAAATAGCCGAATCTATCCAGATAAGGATCCACATGGTTGAAACAGCATAAACTTAATGGCAACCGAATCCGAGAACGCATTTGATAAAATCACTGCTCTCGAGGGCAAGTGCGAATACACGCAAGTAATGCGATCTCCCGATTGATTGAGTACTTTCAGGAAGTCTGTTTAAGTTTGAGAGCATGAAGTAGCAATTTTTGCAACATTTTTCCGACTAAGAGATTTAGCAAATGAGGAAGAGAAGTCATGCCCGCGAAAAGAAGGACACCAGAAGTCGGCAGTTGATGCACGTTGTCAACACTATCTTGAAGCAGAGAGCCAACAGAATGAAAAAACGACTTACCAACGAAGACGTGCACGAATGATAACTTTAAATAATTGAATGCAGTAATATTCGCTATATACGACTATTAGTTCAGTCACATACTAATTATAAAATTGAATCATCTATGCGGAACTAATCATAAATAGATGACTACTATTAGGGCTCTCTCTCCAAGAGCAAAATGACAAAACCCTACGTTGAGCATAGACCAAAGCGAGGAGGCAAGTCCTAGCAGAAGGGAAGGTAAAGTTCAGAGTCCAAACTTTAAAATAAGTTTTCCGTCCTCGAGAAGAAGTTTATAAAGAAGGTAGACATCGTCCATGAGGAAGACGACAAGAAGGCGAAGAACGACTTAACCAAGCCCATTATTGTGGTTGATAGGGAGGTATAGGTGGTTTGCGACATCCTCAAATATATGCTCGGTGAGTACAAAAACGACGGAAAGCCCTCCTACTGCAACGAGTACAAGACCTGCGAGGACTGGGAAATCGATTAAATCATGCGCCAGGTCAGCGACACCAACTTAGGAGATTTCATCATTAAGTGCCCAAACCCCGACAACGTCTCTGAGGAACTGCAAGATATCTATGGGAAAATCGAGGAGAATGCAGACCCCTTTCTTCTCAACGCCAGTCAGGCCATGGAATTTTACTACGATCTGTTTGATATTGAGACTGCTAGTAAAATTGACTCCGAGAGAGAGCATGTGCCTTTCTCCTCGCCTTTTACTTCTTAAAGTTCGGCACCACCTTGGAGGAGCGGGACGAAATGTGCATCTCCTACCTTAAGATCTACAACTACTTCAAAATGATCGAAACTAAACTACTCTCAGAATACCTCACGATGCGTCAAGACGAGGAGTTTTATGATAAACACGAGAAGATTATTCACGAGAACTTCAGAAAAGAGTTCGAAGCCGTACAGTGCTTCAGTCCTGAAAAATCCTTGGCTCAAACTGATGAAGCCTCTTGGGGAAAACTCAAGCGTACCATATATTGGAACTTAAAACCCACATAATTAATGAATTCGAATCTTACATCGATAATGAGTTAGAAAAAGATAGGAACAAGGAGGATTGCATGTTCCTTCCCTCATGGGAAAAGTGAAGAGCATATCTGATATCTTGAAGACCTTCCCAGGACTTATGGAGCGGGTACTAAAACACATCAAAAATACTAGTAAAGATCAGCAACGCATTTTGTTCGGCGGTCAGTACCTCAAAAAAACTGTTTCTGGTTAGAACATTATATGGGTGAACACAAAAAGTCGTCCCAATGATGTCACCACCTCCTCCGCTTGAGTCTTCTCTATAAGCTGGTGATTAAGGCCAACTGTTCGTTAGATGCTTCCTGAGCAAAGACGAAGACACATCATGTTGGTAATTAAAACTAGTGAGGAAATTCTATAAAACTATGCGCAGAAGTATAAGATTAACATGGAGGTAGACCTTGGTGCTTCTGATCTCTTTTCTTTCGAGCCGGTTGATCATTACTTGCGTCCTCTCCGCTTGCACAGTTATATTCGCGACTTGGAGTTCCGTGAAAAGTACAGTATCAAGGGCCCGGAGAAGATGTCAAGTGAGGACTAGACGGCCTCAAGTCAATCGAAAGTGAGGCAGTGATTATCTATCAAAAGGCAACAGTGATGAACGAAGACGAGTTGCGGACAAAGATCATAATGGACCAGTTCTAATCTGACAAGCTTTACGACTGGGTGGCCAAGAAGCTGAACATCGACTACATAAAGCAGAAGGTGCTAGTTAATGAATACAATACCGAGATGCCAAGCAGAAACACCTGGGAACTTTACTTCATCTATAACAAAATGATCATCCAGTTCATCAAACGCACCCAAAACCTCTACAAGGTCAACAAGAAGGCAAAAGACTACTTCCAGGAACTCGATGGCAACGTCGGCATGATTCTAAGACTCATGTTCCTCAAGGCTCTCAGCATCTGCAATGACCTTTTCTACAATCACCGAGAAACCAGATCACTCATCCCCCGCACTATCAGCAATTTTTGGACCACCAAGCAAAAACTTAGAAATATATGGTATTATATGGGCATTGAATCACCTTCAGGATTCTGCACCTATCGTAGGACTAAATCCAACGAAAAACTATGGCGAAAATTTTAAATCAACGAACTGAAGGATCGATCGAAGTTTTTCCCCTCAGAACGGCTAATCATCACAAATAAGGTAATTTACGACAATATAAACCTGAGCAAATCTTTATAGAAGCGGCACATTATGAACTACTACCCACTCCACGATCCCTTTGTGCTCAAAAACATTTAAATTGCCCCCTATATTGCAAATATCAAAAAGCTCAAGAAGGAGCAAAGAAAGGAAAGCGACGGCCCAGACGGCTCAGTCATCAACCTGATGTATTCTCAGTACGAGTGCGAGTACTCCAAGGGCGATTTTACCAAGATGAGTATCTAGGAGAAGCTAGAGTTCAGCATTACTTCTTTCAAGTCCTTTTCGGCCGAAAGTGTGCGTTATTACTGCGGTGAAAAGATAGCATTTTACTTCTAGTTTATGAAATTTTTGGCCATGAAGGCCTTCCCCTTCCTGTTCCTTGCCATGCTCATCCAAATCCTGTTGTGGGTGGAACAGACCGACATCAGTACAAAGGGCACCAGTGGCCTCACTAAATTCAACAACGTCCTCATCTTCATCTACACTTCATCAACGTCTTCTGGACTACCAACCTGGTGGAGACGTGGAAGGCGAGGACGCAGCTGGCGCAGAACTACGGAGTCACTAGCTGGGTGAGTTCCAGGAGAAGAGAGTGAAGTTCGAAGGGTCCTTCAAGCGAAACTTTGAGACTGACGAGCTGAACTACGAGTACGTGCCGAAGTGGAAGACCGTACTCAAGACCATCTTCACGGTCATTCTCAACTTGCCTATGTGCTGCTAGTGGCAGTGGTGATCCTGCTGCTCTTCCTCTTCAAGACCTACCTCTACCAGCTGGGCCTCGACCAAACATCGTCAACCAAGTTCCCTCCATTCTCATCTCAGTCGCCTCCCAGATCTTCACCAAGATTTACATGGTGATCATCAAGAACATCACCATCTTCTAAAATCACAAAACCGTCTCAGACTACGAGGGGTCCCTTATCTCCAAGTCTTCCCTCATCACCTTCATCATCAACTTTTACTCCATCTTCATCTACGCGTACTTCTCAGATTACCTCGCCTCCAGCTTTGTCTGCGAAATCAAGACCACCTAAACACTCAAAAAGTAACCCATCTCTTATTTAGGATTCAAAACTGCGACTATTTCGTGTCTTCCCAGTTGCTGTCCCTGGTGATGGTGGACATGGCGATGACGGTGGTAGGTGCTCTGTTGCCATTCTTGATGTTTAAGATCAACGATTGGCTGGCCAGCAGAGTGAAGAAGAAAACTGCCAAGTTCAACTTCAGTTTCTTCGAGAGCATCGATGAATTCTACGAGGAGCAGGACAAGATGGAGAGCTACATGTTCAATGAGGAGCTGGACAACTCATGGTCAGGCTATATGAACGTCATCACTGTCTTCACAGCCACTGCCCTCTTTGCGCCTGCCCTTCCCTTCTCCTACGCCATGATGTTCATCACCGGAATCATCAGGCTGCACGCATCTAAATACGAGGTAATTTACCTCAAGAAGCGCATCCTGCCCATCAAGGCCAACTCCATCAACTGGTGGATGATCATCGTGGAGGCGATCAGCTACCTCTCGATTATCACCAACATCGGTAACATTTATCCTATGCAGCCTATATGATATAACAAGACAAGTCTTTACTACCAGCAAGGCCAGATACTTTTTCCTCTTCATTATTATCTTCTTCTCGCTGAAGTACTACCTCCTCTCGCAGTACAGCCAGGACGAGAACCAAATGGCCAAGAGAAATGAGATCAAGACGATGGACTTGCTGTTAGGTCGTAGAAAGGACAAATATGAAAATATCCCCGAAGAAGTTAACACTGATATTGAGAATGTGATCTACGATGAGACCGTCCTCAACAGAAAGTTCCATAACATCAAATAGCCCAATCTCAGGCCTAAGAACAAACCCAAGGAAAAACCGAAGGAAAAGCCTAAGGAAAAATGAGTATGATCATTCCCTCATATTATCTATAAGTCTATGGTCTTGCGCGCGCAGGACTTTGATTTATATCAAGAAGTCTTTACGAAACTTAATACTTCTCATATCACGCAGTCTTTTTGATCCTGACTTTGTTGTTCTTAATGTCCGACTTCTTCCATTTCTCGGGGCAAACGTACTCAGTATTTTCAATTCTTGGTATGATGTCATCGTTCATGCTCACGTATTTTATATTGTTGCCGCGAATGTAGACCTCCTTCACGCTGTGAAAAGTCTGTCCATTCTGCATTACAAATGAAGTACTTTGTCGCTGAGGTAAGCCGTATCAATTTTGATATTCATGAACTTATCGACGCCTCTGATGATTCCGTTATATGTTTCTCCTGATTTGAGTTCGACCATGATATTGGAGCCCTCTCCAACTTTGAGAAGATGCAGCGGGAACTAAATAAGGCCATCATTACAATATTTTTGCTCATTATCTTTGAATTTAGATTATAAGAGATGTTGGCAATATTTATATTAATTATCATTGTAGCATGCCCATCTACCTTAGCCTTCTTATTTCGCTGTCCTCGATCCTAATCCTATTTTTTTGGTGTTGAGCAGGTAGTAGCCGTTGGCGTCTAGGAGATAGCCGTCATAATCGATGTAGTAAGTGCACTCATTGACCCTAGACTTGGCGCTTTAATGCTTGTTAGCTGCGGTGAGATAGCTTTAGAAGCTCAATTTGGTAATCTCACTATGGCTTTTCTATGAAGATATGTTGATATAGCCTTCATACAGATTGACCTGCCTCTTCTAAAGCAAGCCTAAAGCTGCCTGCATCTTTTCCTTCATTTTGACCATCTATTCCTATTGGTGATGGGTGGCTAAAATGCTCTTAAAGACGTGGTCCTTAAAACTCAAATGCTCAGTTCTTAGCTCACTGATGGAAGCCTGCAATCGGTCTGTCCTTTCCTTCATCTCCAAGTTAAGCCCACTTGGTTTTTAGCGGTGTTAAAATGATTTGAATTCCTACCTCAAAAAATAAATCTGATTAGCTAGTTCCTTCTTTATCTAAAAAATAGCATTATCGATCTTAGAGTCTTCCATTTTCACCAGCTCCTGAATGCACTCGTTTATTTTCTGCTCCTAAAAAGCGAATTTTTAGTTTAACGATTCTCTGAAATTACTAATCAACGCCGCAGTGATGGCGTTTCTTTGCTCTTCTAATTCTGTATTGAAATGTTCTTAAGGTTACTTTCATACTTTTCGCGTTAAAATTTGAAGCCATTGACTTCCTCTCTAAGTTTTTAGACAATTTAGTGCTGTTCTGGCAGTTGGCTTCAAACTGCGAGTATTTTTCCATTTGCTTGCTGGTGTAGATGTTTCCTGGCTCGTAGGAATGCGCAGTGGAATCAGACAGAGTGGTGCTCTGCTCATGCTTTTTCATTTCCATCATAGCAGCTAGCCGCCTCTCCTGCGAGTCCAGCCGGTCACAAATTACATGATTCTTTCGCTTAGTTCCCGAAAATGGATGCTGTTAGGAGGCTCCCGGTTGTTCTCCCATGGAGAAACAGTGCTTACCTGCATGTGCTGCCCCTTGAGGACGGTCTGCGGGCTGAGGGGGATGCGCGAGGGCTCCTTTATGGAGGTTTCGATGAAATAGGGAAGAGTGGACCGCTTCATCATTTGGGGGTGGTGTTTGAAGTCCAAATCTTCGGAGCGTCGGTTGATCTGGTGGGGGAAGAGGGGGACTGGTTACATGGCCACCTTGGATTGCTTGAGGGGCTTTTAGGGCACGATGTATGGATTGTTATTAATCATCAAATGTATATTCAACTGATTTCATTTAGAAATGGCTCAGTAGATTATCTTAAACGAAAAGTATGCGATGTTTTTTATAGAGATTCGACTTATTTGGCTTTAAAAAGTCATTCGGGTAATACTAGTTGGCTTATTTTAAGATAAATTTTGATTATTGTTCTAGCAATTATTGACAACATCATTCCTTGTTCTTCTGCAAGTCTTCCAGCAGTTCAGGGTCAATGCCTCCATTGTATCTCGAATTGCTTCCAGTGGCATATTTGGTGCTGAATTTATCCCCGAAATCGGTCGTCTTCTCAACATTAAACTGCGAGCTGGAGTTAGCAGGCTTAAAGTCAAAGGAGGAATAGTCGAAGCTAAATGGGGTTTATTTGACTGTGCTACCGATATTGTAGGTATCTGCAAGGCCAACCTCCTTCTTCTTCTCGAATGAATAGTTGTAGTCGGTATTTATGGGCTTGTAGTCGTAATCTATTTTGGAACTGTAGTCCTTAATTCCAAATCGTAATTTTTTGTTGAAGTAAAGTCATATTTACTTGAGCTAAAGTCGTAGCTAGTGCTTGGCAGATTCTCGTAGGAGCTGATGTTTATGCCTGACCCAATGGACTTGAGTTTTTGGAGGAAATCATCAGGCGATTTGCCATCATTCGAGTCGATCACGGTGTACTTTTTATTAAAAGTCAAATCATTGGTTTCCACTTTGTAGTTCTCTTTTAGGTTGCTCAGGGAATATGGCTCAACGTTATTTTTTTAAGGCCGAACTTCGCTATTTTTAGAACTGTAATCTTTCCAGTAGTGCTCAGTCTGGACCTCTTCAATAGAGTTAAGATTGGAAAGCTCCTTCTTATTAACGCCTATGGGAGTATAGTATTTGTTTTATAAAGGTGGACCAGTAGGTGTACTTTTCAGAGAGCTTTGGCTTTCACTGAAGACCGTAGCTGGGTATTCTCTATTCTGAGAAACAATATTTGAATTTTCATTATTTTTAGGCTGGTTGAAGAATTCAAGTCGTTGGAGTTGACTGGGTTGAAAGAATTATTGGCTTGCGACTTGGATAGTTGCAGAATGATGCTTTGCTAGTTATTTTTTCTTTAACTGGGTTCCCTCCTTGGAGATGCCTGAATTTGTTGAGTAGATTGCTGCTGCCTCGGTATCTCGGTTTGTGATGGAGGAATTATGGCCAGCTATTGCTGCTTGGTGATGGCGAGTGGCCTAATTTGCTCGTTTGGAATGCCTACTCCTGAGCCATCCCGCAAGAGATTAGGCCTGGAGCCTGAAAAGGGATTGGCTGGCGGCCGCACCTCAGAAGCATTAACAAAGACCCTGTTGTTGGGCGGAGGAGGGGGAGGGTAGTTGGGGTTTTGAACTATTTGAACGGCTTGCATGTGCCTTGAGCTAGAAGCTGGCCTAAACTGGGGAGCTGAGACAAGCTGTGGGTTTGAAAGGGAGGGTCTTAAGACCGCTGAAACAGTTCCTGCTGGGCCTACAGTTCTCACCTCCTGATGGTTAATGAAAGGAGGGGGAGATACTGGAAAACTAGAAAGGCTGTTTACTCTGCGCATGGCTTCCACCTGCTCTGGTGAAACCTGAGTTTCTCTTCTGACGGAGTATCGAGGAGGCTGATTCGGAGGGGCATAGGCTTGAGGACTATAATACCTGGGTACGCCTGGAGGAGGGGCTTGCACAAACTGCCTTGGCTAGTAAATCTGGTTTAGGCTCCTTCTCTCATATCATAGCTGCCAGGGGTATTTTCTATACTGTTGAGGCGGGAGGGAATGCTTCCCATGTTGGTAGCTATCGCGTAGTTCTTGAACTCTCCTATAGCTGTTGCAAAGTTGATCCTGCGTGAGCCGCGATATAGGAAGTTAGCTATTGAGGGATATTGAGGTGGTAAAGAATTTTGGTCGATACGTTCCTCAAGGCAGAGGATGATGGATCTAACCATGTCCTCTTCACTAACAGTGCCGCCTCTGACGGTCACTTGTTCCCAGCGCGGTCCCGCCCAAACCTTGACTACCCCGCGCTAGTTGATACCCATGTAGTCGCTCTCAACTGCGAAGCACCCAATCTGTCTAGCAAACTAGCAATAGCCATTCAAGGCCTGGTCGTAGAGGTGCAGGGCGTCTGGAAAGGGGATGCTCTTGATGTTGCAGAGACGGATAGGGATACTTTCCAAATAGAGATCGGCCTGATACTTGGTTGCGCAAAATTAACTGCGGCCGCCATGTGCTTCTTCGAAGTAGAGAGCAGAAACCCAGCGTGGATTGTTTTTGCGTAGGTACGAGTACTCCTTCACTTTATCAAAATCCTCCTCAGAGATAGTCTCGATGTGATGCTGCTCGATGTGGATGTTCTTGTCGTTGGCGTTCTCGTAAAGTTGAACCTCAGCTGTCGGATTACCGACTCGCCGCCAGTTGAGTTCGCTGAATTTCTAGGATTCGGGCTGACTGTTTCCCATGATGGATATAAACTATTGATTGAAGCGTCCAATCAGATTGGTAGTGAGATAAATGTTATTTATGAAATTAGTGCATCATAGAAACTGGTTGGGGTTGGGTTGGGGTTGGGGTTGGGGTTGGGGTTGGGGTTGGGGTTG
>NW_022205078.1:0-54293 GCF_008831285.2 Nymphaea colorata
CCAACCCCAACCCCAACCCCAACCCCAACCCCAACCCCAACCCCAACCCCAACCCCAACCCCAACCCCAACCCCAACCCCAACCCCTTGAGTTGATAAAACAAATATGAATGCATATCTACTGCCATCTTCATTATTTTCCTTCAAATAGGCTGGCTTCTTCTTCAGAAAGTATGAGCTTCGATTTATTAGCGAAGTTATTATTTCAATTCAAAGCTATTCCAAATTGTGAAGACCTCATGCCATCACACTTATCATCCTTTCTAGTAGAGATCCGAATAAGCTTGTAGATCTCTCCTGTCTATTCTAATCAAAAAACCATATCAGATATGGAAGATCTGCTTGACTAATTGATGAGTTTATCAACTGCAGCGTATCGAATTTGATCCGTTCATACTTGCTAACCTTTCAGACCATTTTATATCCTCAGATGTTGTGATATAATTATAAACTAATATTGATAATGCAAGGGCGCAATGTGGCGTACTTCCACAACGAGGAAATCGGCAAATTTTACTACTACAAGGACCACCCCATGAAGCCCAAGCGGATGGCCATGACCCACTCGCTCATCGAGAGCTTCGACATCTACCGCAAGCTGGACGTCTACCGCTCCCGCAAGGCCGACAAGCAGGAACTGCTTCGCTTCCACCACCCCGAATACATCAACTACCTCGAGAACTACGTCTGCAAAGACGTCCTCACCAGCCACGGCTTCGCATACACCAACGACATGATGCTCAAGTCCGAAGAAGAACGCAAGTTCCTCATCAACTCCAACAAGCTCAAGAGCCAGTTTTCGATGAACGAAACCGGGGACTGTCCGGGCTTCGCCGGACTTTACGAGTTCTGCCAGCTGTCGTGCGGAGGGTCGATCGATGCTTCCCAGCTTTTGCTGAGAGGCGATGCGGGGATAGCGGTGAACTGGGGAGGAGGACTGCACCACGCGAAGAAGTGCGAGGCGAGTGGATTCTGCTACACCAACGACATCGTGCTGGCCATCCTGGAGATGCTCAAGTACTACCCGCGAGTGCTTTATCTCGATGTTGATGTGCACCACGGCGACGGAGTGGAGGAGGCATTTTACCTAACCGACAGAGTGATGACTGTTTCCTTCCATCAGTACGGAGACGACTTCTTCCCAGGCACCGGCAGCATAGACTCCGTCGGAGAGGGCAAGGGCAAATACTACTCCGTCAACGTCCCGCTCAAGGTCGGAATCGACGACGACACCTACCAGGAACTGTTCAAGACAGTCATGGACGAAGTCATGGCCAAGTTCATGCCCAGCGCTGTCATCCTCCAGCTGGGCGGCGACAGCATCGCCTACGACGTGCTCGGCAGGCTCAACCTCAGCATCAAGGGACACGGCGAGTGCGTAAAGAAAATGATGACCTATGGCGTTCCCCTGATGCTGCTCGGCGGAGGAGGTTACACCGTGCACAACGTGGCTCGGCTGTGGGCGTACGAGACGGGCCTAGCAGTGGGGGAAGAGCTCGACGGCTACATCCCCAAGACTGATCGCTTCTACGACGCTTACCAGCCGGACAGCAAGCTGCACTTCACGGTGAAGCCGACCAAGAACAAGAACACTCCGGAATACCTAAACTAGGTGCGCGAGAAGACCTTCGAGCACCTGCGGATGCTGGAGACGAGTCCGGGCGTGCCCTTCCACAACGTGCCAGTGGTGGCGTTCGCGCCTGAAAACATCATGGAGAGCGAAGACAAGTACCTGAGCAGCCTCCTCAGCAGGAGAGATTAGATGGAAATGTGATCGTAATTAGAATAGTTATTAATGCAAACATCAATATCAGCTAACATCCATTGAGTGGAGAGCATATGGATATTAATTAAACTTTGCTTTATCTGTTTTAGACTTGATTGATTGTGATAGGTGATGAATGGGCAGCAAGGTAGTAATAAATATCATCATTTTGACCGCTGCTGCCAACGGTCGGCTGCCTCGGAAGGCCTTCATGCGGTGAGCTCGATCAGGTTCCTCTTTTCTACGCTCCTGCTCTCCTTGATGGTGGCGATGATCTCGCTGATGCTGGCGCCCTCGGGGAGGGCAGTCTCGTACCTCTCCAGCAGCTGGGCAATCCAACTCTGGGTGAGGCTGGGCAGCGTCTGCCTCTTTCCAGACTCAACGTAGCGGTTGTAGTAAAACACCGCGATCTCGCTGGCTGTCGGCTTCTTCTTGTGCTTGATGAGGAACTCCTCGATGTACTTGCACCCCTTGAACAGCTCCCGCTTGTCCTCCACACCGAACGCAGCCTTCGCCAGGCTGTCCCAGTGCTCGCCGCCGACCACCGAGAGAGGCCGCAAGGTCTTGGGGTGGATCTGCACCTCATGCTCGATGGGCTCAGGGCCGAACTTCCAGCTGGTTTCAGCAGCGGGAAGGGCAGGGATGGCGACGTTGTAGTCGAGGAAGATGTCGGAGAAGAGCTTGTGCTCATCCAACAACCCCCACACGTAGAGCAGGTCCTCGTTGGTGAGTCCTGCGCAGAAGGAAGGCATGCGTTTGCGAACCTCCTTCACCTGTTCCTCGTCAGCAGCTCCGTCGATGGGGATGAACTCGCTGCACACCTCCAGTTCCCTGAACTTCTTGGTGAAGTTGGAAGCATCGACGAAGAAGCCCTTCTGGTAGAGGCCTCTGAAGAGCGTCCTCATCGCCTTCTTCTGGCTGGCGTTCGACCTCTTGAACTTGTCCAGGAAGTAGAAGAGGGCCCGCGTGCGGAGGTAGTGTCTCTCGAAGCCGCTGTGGAGCGGGTATCCGAGCACCTTCACGATCTTGACCATCGCGTCGATGTCGAAGAGGTGGAAGCGGAAGGCGTCCTTCGCCGTGGGCTGGTTGAGGAAGCCGCTGCTGACGCAGTACCAGACAGCGATGTCGGTGCTGATCTGCGTGGAGACGAACTGGGAGAGACCGCACATGCTGGCCATCGTCTAAGTGTTGGTAAGACGGTAGACCAGATGCTCCCTCAGGTTCTCCTTGATGGGACTCAGGTATTCGATTTCCCCCTCGCTCACAAGGATCCAGATCACCGCGAAGTACATGGACAGGTTTCCCATGACCTTGCCGCCAGAGACGAGCTTGGCGATGGTGTGGTTTCCCACAGTGATGTGAGAGCGGTGAGTACCCAGCGGGATGGCGCCCAAGAGCCTGTTCTGCGTAAACGGGTTCTTCTTGAGCTTGTCCGAGTACTTCACGCCGGTGAAAGTGGAGATGCGGGACTTGAGCTTGGCCTTCAAGTCGGGGTAGTTGAGGATCCGCAGGGGACAGGCGTTGACGTCGTCGACGATGCCCTTCTCGACGCCCAGCAGGAAAGGCTCGCACTCGTCGATGAGGATCTGAGGCACGTCCTCGTCGAGGATGATGGGACACTCAATCGGATTCTTCGAGAGGTCCTAGAGCTCCACTTTCTGGTCGAGTTCCCCCGCAACCGCTTGCACTGCGGTCGCCATTTTGTTGGATTTGATCTGTCCAACGTTGTACTGTCCCCTCAGATCTCCGCAGAGACTGATGAGGTAGTTGATTTTCTGTTCGAGTTCGCCTGTGCCACTCTACTCGAAGTACTTCTGAGCCATGTTGGTGACCATCTGGAGAGCTTACTCTATTTTTTGTTCGTTGAGCTTCTCCCTGACCCTCTCGCTGTAGTTGAGCTTCTTGCCCATCTTCTTGGAGAGCTCCTTGACGAGGCGAGTCTTCATGGCGACCAGCTGGTTCTTGAGCTCAGGGTTGCCGTCCTTGCCCATGTTGATGGCGATGATCAGCTGCTCCATGCTGGCGTACTTCGCCTCGAAGTTCTAGAGACTGATTTCCTCGAGAGAGTCCAGCACCTTGTAATCCTCCTGCGTGTACTGCATCACCGTCTTCAGAGGATTGGCGCCGCACTTGCTGAACACCTTGCTCTCAGAGCGACGAGTGAACGGACAAGTCACCGAAAGGTTTGGCTCACTGTAGGCGCCAATCACGTAGCAGACAGCTTGCTAGATTTTGAAGCTGTTGGTGTTGAAGGCCTTGCTGAGGATAGTATCGCATTGGTTGACACTATGATCTCCGACCTCGCCATCAGTCACCAGGATGATGCTGGTGAACTGTTTGGCTACGATCTCCTGAGCAACGTATTCGGGGCTTGTTCCGCCCTCGCCCCGCATGGCCAGGATCTTTTCCTCGGCCTCCTTCTTGGAGGAGGCATAGCACCGCGAATTCCAAAAGTAGTAGTGAGTGATATCCTTTCCGTACTCAACGATGATATCGCTGACGGCCTGCCAGTAGTTCTTGCAGTTGCCGACCGAGCCGGAGTTGTCAACGAAAAGCGCAAATTGCCCTTTGATCATTGATTGTGATATTATTATAAAGAGATGAACCGCCTTGGGTATATAACTAATTCTTTTATTACCAATCTATTTATATCTGCCTATTTTATAAAAGAGAGGGGAAAATTATTAAATATAGATTGTATGATGAGATGAAGAATGTTGCTCATTTGATCAGTTTGATGATAGCTATGACTATTGGTCCTGGATATTGTAGGAAAAGTCCCCCTATTCGCTCTCTCTCTTAATTTATCTCTGCGATTTTTTTTATCTTCTCGACTTGCTCTGCTTCTACGATCTCTTCTCTGATTACTATTCCTCTGGAGGATTGGGAGTATCGTATTTCGGCAAAGCCTTTTCTTCATATTAGACTTCGATTTCGATCAGATTTTACTTCTTTGGCTTGTACTCAGACTTGGATTAGGACTTCTCCACACGGATCATTTCTCCCTACTATTGATACTCCTGCCCATCCTTCCCTTCAAGCTAAAGATAGTCAGGCTTGTAAAGGATAATACTCTCCAAATAGCTCTTATCGAAGATTTCTTGAAGCTAGACGTTATAGGCGTTGGCTAGCCTTGCTCGATCCCGAGAGGAAAGACGATGGGCGGAGATATTCGCATAGTGGCGAGTATATTCGTCATAATCGAATTTGGTGGGATCCGAGATGATCTTTTTGTCATAGATGCTGGTAAGGAGGATTTTCTTGTTAGCGCTGAGCTTATGCTGCTAGTTAGAGTTGATCGTGTCTCTAATCTTTGCTAGTTTTGGATAGAAAGTGAACAAATCCAAGTCACTGACAACCTTACTCCTAATCATGTGAACTCGAGCCAAGTTCTCATTCCAATCGTAAGATTTGGATATCTTGGCAAGGAAAGAAAGCAGCCATGCTTTGAAGACATCAAACTAGTTGATATCATTATACATCTGAAGCTTGTGGAGCTCTTTCCTGTTCATTAGGGGCGCCTTTTCCTACTTCTCCTTTTAATTCTCCATCTACTTTGCCTTCTTTTTCTTCTTATTTTAGTGTCCTTGGGTGGACATACCATGTAGAGCTCCTTTCCGATCAGCACTTCCTTGTAGTATGTATTGAAAGATTGGGCAATGCATCCAAACACGAATATAACGATTAGGGAAATCCCGCCAAGATACCCAAACAGCTCAGCAATAGTCGAATAAGTTACTGTATGAGTCTCGACTAGACCAGAATGGGAGAAGGTAACGTTGTACACTCTTGCGATGGTTGTTGCTGAGTTGGCATTGACAACCTCGTAGGGCCTAACCTAAAGGTAGTTGTATGTTGATATTGTCTTGCTTTCTTGGTTGGCTGTATAATTCGGCGTCGTCCATGTTATGTTCTGCCTTGTCAGCGTCAAATTGACTCCATAGGCTCTGGTAAGCACTTCGGAATTGGGCCTTATTTGCTGCACCTTGTAGGCAAAGCTATTCGCTTGAAGATTGATGGTAGGTACGGTGATATAAATACCAAGGACGAAGCTTGAAGTAAGCGATTGCAGAGATGTGCTTCCACCAGTTGTCCTGTTGAAAAGTGATACTCTGAAGTACTGAGTATTGTTGTAAATGGCGGTAGTCAGGTTGAGAGTTAGGTTATAAGGAAGGCAAAAACCATTGGTTACCGAGGCAAAGTAAGATGGATCGTCGCTGGGACTCATAAACCCATCAAAATAGTTAGCAGGACAAGGGATAAGATCGTATCTTGCCTACGTGGTCACCATTGCACCGTTTATCCAGGATTGCACATATTGATAAACTGCCATTCCCAAGGTAGAATTCGGAGAGTTGATTAGAAAGCTTGAGACGTTTCTGAATGTAAAATCAGGCTTGGTATAGAATCCGAAAGCTGCTCTAAAAGAAGTGTTGGTATTGAGCTGGAAACCTGGCGCCGTGGAGAGATCAGCAGGCATGATTCTATTGTAGCTGATGCGCTTATCCAACCCGCTGGAAAAGTTGACCAGATAGTACATAAAGATGAGCAAGATGATGGCAACAGTTGTCAAAGAGAGAATGCAGCCAAAGATAGATCGCACCCTCCATTGTCCATTCAGACTAAACTCCGCATCCGAATGGAACCAGTCGAATACAGATAAAAACTAAAGGGCCTTCGATTTTTCTGCGAATTTTTCATTCCTGTATGGTTCCATAGGCTATATAAGGTCCACATCTTCTTCGTTCTCCTACCTAAGACGCATTTCGATTTCAGCTTAGCTCAATTATTACGATCCAAATTTATGCTTGCTTGTGAGCATGGGGTCATTGGCATGATCTTCATTAGCCACTTGGTTTTGGCTTTCAACCTCGGACTCCTCTTCTTCGAGCTCAGCACATTCGAAGTCTTAAAGTTGGTTGGCAACTTTCTTTTCTTATACTGGCATAAAATCAGCCTTCTCTTTGAAGTAAACCAAGGAAAGTTCCTTCTATTCGTGCGTCTTATAAGGAATGGTTGATAACCTCGCACAGCTGTAGGCGTTTTTGCACATCTAGATTGCATTCAGGTCGTATTTTATCTTCTCGTCCACTTTCTGCATGCGACTGGTCCTGTATTTCATGTTTATGCAGCACATCAGCTTGAGCAGAGGCCGCGTGAAGAGGTAGCAGAACTTACGAGTGCTCGAATAGTTGTAAGCGCCTTCTTGGTAGAGCTATTCTGCCAGCCTCGCACGGACGTTATAGCTATTGTAGACCTTTCCACAGTTGTGAAACACAACGTAGCAGATGAAAAATATTCCTCCGATAATGCCCAGTATCACGTCGAGTGTGCTTCCTGTCAGATACACCCTAGTCATGTTTGGACTGGGACGCAGGCGAAGTTAATAATATGCAACAGAAGTATTCAAGGATTTGGTTACCTCGCCAAGTTGGTATCTGGACGTACAGATAGATTCTTGGATAACTGGCGGATCCTGTCCGATAAATCTCTTCCCGTAACTGTCCAGCAACTGTATGCGGTCGAGATAAAGCGTCTACTCAATCGACGTCGAAGCACTGAAGCCACTGGTTCCCTCTCTTAGGGTATGCATATAGGCTTGCCCTGATAGCCTGCCAGTGCTCGGATTGAATTGGTTAACAGGAGCGTACAAGGAAAAAGTATTGCTTGGACTATTAATGAAACTGAAGAAAGCGGAATTGGTAGTTGATTGCACGCTATCGCAATAGGCTGCGCTTCCACTGCAATATCCAAAGATCCGGAAGCCGAAGAAAGCTTCATTGTTAGTATTGTATGCGCCCATGGGTATGACAAGATTATCTGGCATCACGAAGCATAAGGAAGTATCAAGAGTGCCGCTAACGCTTTATGGTGTGATGCCCAAGAGATAACCTGAGTTCGCATTCATGGGTATTGGGTTGTAGTAAGTGTATCCTTGCGATGGAGAGTAAGTGAAGAAAAGCAGCTGCACCGTCTGGGAATTTCCATATAGGAGGGTATTTGCGATGTAGCTTGTGCAAACAGCTGGTCGAAAACCGTCTCCTGTTACCAATCTGTAATTGATTTCGTTTGGCTGGAGAAAGTCCTTGGAGACGTATACTTGGTAAGTGCTGGAGAGCTGGAGCAAATTTGCCACCTGGATGCATGGCAAGCCAATTATGATCAAGGTGAATAGGACGCCGATCCAAGAGTGGTTGGCAGAGTCAGCGTTAAAGCTTATCTTTACACTGTAGAAATCTAGCAGTCTCAGATACTATACTATCCCTGTGAAAAACTTTCGCAATTAAGAAACCCGCCTGATGTTTTGAGCCTTATCGTCAGTATCGTATTTCTAAACCTCCATTTGAGTATCGTAGGCTCGATTGTTGTTGGTGACATGCATAACAGTGGGGAAATTGGATAGTAATTATTGGACATTTTATGAATCTTTTACTGCTGCTAGCGCATCAGGATGGAAGCCAAGGATTTCTGCTTGTTGTTTTTTGATCTATTACACATTTCTTTCCTGCTATATTTGCTCATTATTCTGAAGCATGATGGCGCCAGTGTGTCTAAGTGACTACTATGGCAACTATGGCACCACTTATTCTTTTTTCGATCCATTCTTGTTTGATAAATCGGATAAGACCTTTTAATCAGAGCCTTTTTCTTTGCCGCTTTTGCCATTCGATGCAATCTCTATTACTTATGGAGTTTTATTGACTGAATTTTCTTAGTTTTCTTCTTTTTTGCTCATTTTAGCTTCCTAATCCACTCTCTCTGTCTCTACTTTTGGTTCAACTTTCGCTGTTCTTTCCTTCTTTGCCTAAACATTAATCTACACTCCCTAAAACTCCATATCTTCATTCTGGCTCTTGTCTTATTATGATTTTTCTTTCCTTTCTCCTTCTTTTTGGTTGAGCTTGTCGAAATAATTAAACTCTTACTTTTTCTATTCCACCTCCTTTACCCCCTTACTGGTGTTATCTTTATTCAAGAGATCATATTATGATGACTTTTTGTTGCCAAGAGCAGGCAAGGACTGTATTGGGATGAGTTTAGGCTATTCACCATCTAATTAGAAACCATTCAAATTCTATTGAATAGACTATGATTGATTTTCAAGTAATTTTTGGCTACTTTGATTATGCTGTGAACTGTTTACTTATTAATTTTTCTGTCGTTCTTGTTGTGGTTGGTTTTCCTGTTGGGTCAGCTGTATAATGATCCGCTAGTTTTCTTCTTCTTCCAGTTTCTTGAAAGGAAGAGGCAATTCCAATTTCAAATGCCTATATTTTTAATAGAGTTTATCCTTTCCAACAAAATGCACAACATTCCTTTCAGCTATCTTCACTTGCTTGATGATAGTGGCTATGTCCATCAAACTGGTAACAGCATTGATGGTCTTGTTGTAGCAGCCAGGAATAAACCTGAGAAAGAAATAGGAATAAGGGACAGTTGGCTTCCTGAAAGTCTATTGAGTGCTTGAACTTTAATGGCTTTAAGGATCGGCCTAAAGGAGCAGTTATTCTGCAGCATTTTTTCGGAAAAGTGACTGATTTATGGGATGGCATAACACCCAAAGGCCAAGGTATATCAGGAATGCCGATCCTCCAATCATGCCCAATAGCCAATCTTCCTTTTTGTAATAACGGAAAGTTAGGTATTTATAGTTACAGGCAATTACATCGATCTTGGGAAGAGGAGTATAGATTGTGTTGGTAGTCTTAGGCAGAGATCTTTAAAGCCCATAATATCCTAAATTTGTCACGTATTTCATGTTGGCCCAAGGCATTATCGAATAATCCATTGTTACGTTGTTTAGCATGAGCTCTGCATCAAAGGAAGCACTGATAGCGGAAGGATTGGTGAACTCTGAACTCGACACATTGAAGACTTGATGTTGGCTGGTGCCGTCCGGTTGGAGGACTCTGGTTGAGAAATAGAAGGTCATTAAAAAGTTACTAAAGAGGGCTGTTAAATTATTTTGAACAGTTATCAGGGTGCTGCCTGAAGTTCTGCAAAAGAAAGGATTGAAGCAATCCAGCGTGAAGTAGAAGCCGAGGGTGCTCAAGGACAAGGAAGCCGATACTCTGTTGACGTAGGAGTAGAGAAATTACTTGTTGTGGGCAAAAGTATAACAGTCGGGCAAGGTGACGGGATTTACTGCATCGGAGAAATAGTCGCTATTGGTTCCATTGCACAAGAGGGACGACTAGATGTTGATGTTACTGCCGAGGTTATTCGAGGCAAAGATTCTAGTGTTGAAAAGGTTGGCTAGAATGGTATGGTTGGCGACGCTTCCCGAGGTCTTGTTAAAGAAGACGATAGCCATCTTCAAATCGTAGGGTACCTGAAGATACGAGTAGGCGGATGCTTGTGTCTCAAACGAACTCTGAAAATAATTTCCCTGTGAGTAGGAAAGGACGATCCATATGTTCATCCAAATGGTAATGACAAGAAATATGAGAGTACCGATGATTCCGCAAGGGGAACCAGTGAAGGCTCTGAAGGTGGATCTGCTGGCCAATCTATCGATGCTAGCGAGGGGACTTACCTCCATTAGCTTACGAGTAGGTAATACAACTAAATTTGATTAAATTTTTTAAAAATAAATAAGATTATGAAAGGTCCGATCTTGCCTACGCAAAAGTTAACTGGACCCTTCATTTTTTGGCCATTTGGCATAAGTAGGAAATCATTTTCTTACCATTTTTTGTTTGATTTATAATATTACAAAATGGTGGAAAAAAATAGAGAAAATAACTATGGAACAGTGTAGCTCTCTTATTCTTTTTTCGATAAACCAGGAAGCAACTTGACTGATGATCTTTCGCCAAGAAATTATCCTCAACTTTTTTCAAAGTTTATCACCTTTTTTTATTTTAAATTCAATTCTTTGATAATAAATAATATATGAGTAGAGTCATCCTCATCGCCTCAGACCAGGGCAAGTTCGAAATCGAGTAAGCAGTGGCCAAGAAGTCACAGCTCCTCAAGAACATGATCGAAGACACCGGCGTCGAAGAGGAAATCTACCTGCCCAACGTCAAATCCGCCCCCCTCAGGAAGATCATCGAGTTCAGCTAACACTACAAAAACAACGACCCGCCCGAGATTTAGAAGCCCCTCTCCAAGAACTCCCTCAAGGACCTCGTCGATCCCTGGGATGAACAGTTTATCAACCTTCCCAACCAATAATAACTCTTGGAACTCCTGCTCGCCGCCAACTACCTCGACATCAAATCCCTCATAGAACTGTGCTGCGCCAAGGTAGCAACCATGATCAAGGGTAAAAATACACTTATTTAGGCAAATCAGCAGAAGAAATTCGGCAACAGTTTGGCATCGTCAATGACTTTACCCCCGAAGAAGAAGCTCAGATCAGAGAGGAAAACAAGTGGGCTGAGGAGTGCGCTAATTGATAGCTATATCGTAATTATCGATCAAAGGATATTGAAAAATTGTTGAATCATCATCCAGCATGCTTGTCACAATTAGTCAATCACGGATAGGCATCCCTTGAGCTCGAAACGAGGGTATTTTCTTCTTAGATTTCTGAATATCGGTGTTGTTTTATTAAAAATGAGAACGATTAACAATTTGTATTTTCTTTATGTTTAAAAGTTCAGTACAGGCAATCCCCAATAAAAAAGGGCCAGTCAGCTTCATCAAGTCAGTCGGATCGCCCAAACAAGCGGACAAGCCCTTGCAGTTCCAGACCACCAAGAGCATCAGTACCATCGAAAATGAAACATTCGCATAACAATCAAGGAAACCCACAGTCATCAATTCCGTATCTATTGAAATCGCATACGATAAGTGCTATAGACCACTCAGACTCATGTTTCCCTTCAACTCGGAAACATCAGTCCAGGAACTCCTAATTTTTATGAAACGAGAGTTAAAGGAAAATTTTATTTACTTTAAAGCGAAAAACATTAATATTGAATATTTCCTCACGCTTACTCACAGAAAAGTGAAGGATCTCAGTGCCAAACGATTAGAACTCACTGGCATCCGCCCTAAAATCGATTGCAAAAATAATCTGCTCACCAACTTCTAAATCATCAAATGCCTAGGCACAGGAGGCTTCTCGAAGGTTTACCTTGTCAGAGGATTCGGCATGCTTTTCGCCATGAAAGTCATCAATAAGAACTTCATTTTAGAGAACGAAAAAGATAATATCGTCGAGAGCTAAAGAAAGATTCTCGAGAAATGCAATGGCCATCCTTTTATCACTAAATTGTACATGAGTTTTGAAACCTCAAATTGTTTGATATTCTGTATGGAGTATTGCCACGGCGGTGAGCTTTTCAATCTGCTGAGAAAGGTGAAAAGAATGAAATAGCAATAGGCAAAATTTTATTTCCTTTAGACACTGATCGCTATCAGTCATTTGCACTCTCAAAAGATCCTCTACCGAGATCTAAAGCCATAGAACATAATAATCGACAGCGAAGGCCACATAAGACTTGCTGATTATGGTCTTTCGAAGATAATGATGGAAGATATGACTTACAGTTTTTGCGGGAGTGCCGAATACATGGCTCCAGAAATGCTTCTAAAGTAATAATATTGCTAAACAGAAAAGGCCATGGCTTTGAAATCGACTATTATTGCTTGGGAGCATTGCTTTACGAGCTTCTATTCGGCCTGCCGCCCTATTACTCCAGAGATCAAAATTAACTCTTCAGCAACATCCTCAACAACTAATTGTAGTTCCCTCCTTACGTCTAAATATCAACCGATCTCAAAAATTTACTGATGAAACTACTGGAAAAAAATACTGACCTAAGATTCAAAAATTCAGCATAGATTTTTGCAAGTCCATGGCTTTCAGATTGCAAAATCGATGAAGCACTTGCCAAGAGAATGGTGCCGCCTTTCCAGACTGCTATGTTTTAAAACAATTTCGACGATTCTGATTTTGTTCAGGATTAAAAGGTATAAATTTTGATGCTTGAAAAGTAAAAAGACGGCGGAAAGTTACCCTAATAATAGGTATGTTTTCCCTATTTTTACTTCATAGATGAATAGCTAGCAAGGCTCTAGACGGAATATCAAAAAAATCAAGAAAAAAAACTAGACTTTTCCAAAAAACCTACCCAAGCGGTTCCAGTACAGCCGGTAAACAGCCCAAAATAATTTCTCTGGAGGAATGGAGCGATGCGAAGCGTAGACAACAGCCAAATCTTTGCATAAACCTCAAACCACAACAGTCCTCGAGCCGCACAGGGACTCAACCGCTCCAACGACAAGTTCAAGATGGTGAATTCGCAACTTTCAAGCAATCCTTCTATTATTTCAACAGTAAAGGGATCATAAATCATCAGCGTATCAAGAGGCTCCGAGAACTTCAACTGTACAGGCACGAAAATGACCAACGTTCGCAGAATTCCCCAAATCGATAAGGACAACCAGGTTTCGAGGAGCAATTAGCGCTTCGGATCTCCAATCAACATCAACAACTATATCAACATCTATACCTGCAAAAGCCCACCAAGCAATCAAACAGTTTTCACATCGAATAACTACACATCTCCACAGCCCAAGAAGGCCTTTAGCTATGGCAACATATCCTACGAAAAAAGCATCAACAACTCATACAAAAACAACTCCAATACTTCCAATATCTACAGCAGCATCAGCCACCATGGCGAAAGGATCAAGTTTTGCTCATCCGAAAAGCCAACCCTGTCGAGCCTTGTCTCACCTTCTTCCACAACTCTCAAAGCCACTTCCTCGCAGAGCTCAGCCCAACTGAATCGCGGTTATTTGTCCAATTTCAAGGAGAGATTCAATCCGAACCAGAAGATCAAGAAATCTTACAAAAATACAGATAAGCTTAATTTTAATTTTTTCAATGCCACCACCCCTTACAAGCATTGCTGAGCCCACTTATGGGTAGGATATGATTCTCTATATTTTTTAGCCACTTTATTTGCTTCATAAAGGCAGAATTATGGGTAATTTTGGCAGAGATTGCAATTATTCGTTTTCGTAATTACTTTAGCGAGCGATACATGCAAAACAAGGCACAGGGCGTGTAAGGAAGTGAAGAGATGACGTTAATTTGATGAATTTTTAATAATTTAATTAAAACTTCTTTAAACTTATAATATTCTTCTAAATGCTGGATCGGTTCAGGTCAAAATCTTAGAGAGCGGTAGCGGCTGTCCAAAAGAGTTTTCTATAAAAATTCAAAGGCAAATCTAACTTCGTGACCAAATAAGGCATGATGTGCATTCTCTTCAAGGAGGAAGAGACGCCAAATCTGCGAAGGACGAAATGCAAGACCGAATCATGCTCAAATTCCGAAACCAGATTGAGCAGTCAGTCCTAGTTCAAGGCTAAAAGCGAGTAAAATTAGCTAAAACTTCCCTCCATCAGCAAAAACAAACAAAGACTGTAGCAAACTCTCCTTCAAAAATACGCACAAAAAGATTTGAAAAAAGATTATAAGCTCAAGCTCATACGATGAAATCAACCAACAATGATAATGAATAACTTCTTTTTTTTTTAATCCTTATTTTTTCACTATGATGTTTTTAGCAATATAATTTTGACCAGTTGACTTTCGTGGACTTTTTCACCATAGTCGAAATCTAAGACCAGACAACGATCCGATCGGTCGCCTGCTGATGATGGGATTGCTGTTTCGGAAAATTAGAAGAGCGTGGGGGATGAATGGCTGGAATTGAGATGAAATCGACTGATTACATATCCAATGAAGTAATGATTACCTGAGATCCATTAATCCATAAATTTACAGTATTCTATACCATTCTAACCCAATATTCATGAATATTTATGAGAGTTATTTAACTACGAGATCGGCATTTTTAAACCCGCTCGATGATAAGGACTGCTAAGAGCTAACGCAGCTGGAAGTTCGGCCCTGAGCCCATCGAGCATGAGGTGCAGATCCACCCCAAGACCTTGCGGCCTCTCTCGGTGGTCGGCGGCGAGCACTGGGACAGCCTGGCGAAGGCTGCTTTCGGTGTGGAGGACAAGCGGGAGCTGTTCAAGGGTGCAAGTACATCGAGGAGTTCCTCATCAAGCACAAGAAGAAGCCGACAGCCAGCGAGATCGCGGTGTTTTACTACAACCGCTACTTTGAGTCTGGGAAACTCCTTTTTGATGAAAAAGATGTGCTGCTTAATTTTTCAAAAATAGGTGCATTGAGCATAGGTCGTCCTGGAATAGGCCTCAAAACATCCAAACGAGTTATTAAAATTCGTATTATTGAAAATATGATTTGTTGATTCTGTGCTCCTAGTTTTTACTATGGAATAAATACTTTTTTCATAAATAACAAATTTTTCTTCATGATCTATGGGGTTGTAATCAAATTAATCATGTTGCGCCCATCTCCTTCAACCTCCTTTCATCATTACTGTATTTTGATTCCATTCCAAACATTCCCCGCCAGATAATATAAATGAATTTTAACCCTGGCTTTTCATTTATGATTTCAAAGTCTTACTCGTAGCTTTCTTGCTTATTTGAGCCGATATTTCAAGTGAGCTATTGGAAACTTTTTGATTCGCTTCAGTCTGAGTTTTTCTGGGTTGTGGTTGAGGTGTTGTGGGAAGCTGAGGACCGATGGTGGTATTAAGCGTGTGCTTGAGTTCGATGATTTGAGGGGAAAATGAAGCTGTGCCTGATAACATGAATAAAATGCGGACTGGTATAAAATGAAAAATAAGTTGAGGTTCTATAAGCGAAGCACTGCTCCAGACGGCTCTGCTGCAGCAAGGTGGAATATTTCGGAGGCTCTCCGGAGGAAATAATAATACTAACAAGAGATAATATTGTTATAAATACATAGAATTATAATAAAGGAAGACTTGAATATTTGGTTTAGTTGATCATTTTTGTTTCTCCCTCTCCAAGAACTCATCATACCTTGCTCTTTCCTCTCGAGTCCTGAGGCGGGGTTCCACGGTGAACTTGTTCTCGCTGTAACTGGCGGTCACGCTGAAGCCTGCATCTTTCAGCTTTCGAATCCATGCGCTTTGGCTTCATGGGGCGGTCCGCGTAGTATAAAACTTACCGATTTCCTCGTCGTGGAAGTGCGCCGCGTCGCGCCATTCCATTATCAATATTTGTTTATAATTATATCACAAGCCAAGGCTTGAGGACTAGCAAGAAAAATGGACAAGCTCGATATGCCTTCCGGGCAGCTCATAAT
The DNA here is from genome assembly GCF_008831285.2 of Nymphaea colorata. Classification (NCBI taxonomy): domain Eukaryota; kingdom Viridiplantae; phylum Streptophyta; class Magnoliopsida; order Nymphaeales; family Nymphaeaceae; genus Nymphaea; species Nymphaea colorata. Next base: position 15,941 of record NW_022205078.1, read on the forward strand.
AACTCATGCATCCTCCATGCCAGATGCTGTTATGATTGATTAAAGTAATCATCAAGGATCCGCTTGAGACGCCTGGTGGCAGCATGGCAAGTGCAGTGCTATCCCTGTGGTTGCTGTGTGGATAAATACACAAATCATTTCTTCTTGATTTTGCAGAAGTTGACGACGTCGGACTCTTTGATGGTGATGCTGAAGTAGCGCTCTCTCGGAATGTTCCTTGCCTGCACCTTCTACAAAGCGCTGGCCTTGTGCCCGCAGAAGATGAGCGTCTCCGCGCTGATGCCGTGCACCTTGTAAAGCCTCTCGAGCAGGTCGATTCCGGCCTCCTTGTTTTCCTCTCCGCCTTCCACCCTCTTCATGTCCGATATCAGCTTGAACTGCAGGCCCTTCCAGTTGAGGAGCCATCCGAACTATTTGACCCATTTCTCCGCGTGCACTGTGCTCGTCACTTGCAGGATCTCGATGTCGTTGCTCTTCAGGATGTCTGCGATCACCTTCTCGTTGCCCTTCGGCTCGTCGTCGACCCAAAGCACGATGTTCTTTTGGAAGGTCACAGGAGACGAAATTTCGCTCAGCCATACCCTATCGTAGCTGCCGACTTTTTCGATCTTTTCCACCATGAAATAGGTGAAGGGGGCGAACAGGATTTCCTGCTTCTGCGGGTGCAGTGAAAAAGGCTGGATGTCCTTGCCGTTCATCGATGAGATGACGAACAAGGTGCCCAGGTTGCCGGCCACCTAGTCTTTGACATGTGATTATTCCCTATAGGCAATGATGAAGCTGTGCCAATAGAAGGTCTGTTATCTTCTGAAAAATTTGCTGAATTTGAAGTTTTTCATTCCGAAGTAGCAAACGCTTTGGTAGTTCTTGAGCATGTTCATGTTGACGTAGAGGTCCTTGATGATTGAGTACTCGGACCGGTTGTCGTTGACTTCCTTCTTGTACCGATCGAACCGCTTGATGTACTTGAAGATTTTACTACTGTACTTCCTGCTCGTCAGGTAGAGGAAAGGCAGGTAGAATTTCTATGTCCGGAGTTAAGGGTCGAGCTTGCTGTTTGATTCTATGCGTTCGGCTGCGGTCGAAAACTCTCCTTCCATCTTGTTCTCCCTGTAAACCTGTATCTTTGACTTCACTTCCGAAACCTATGGCCCTCGAGGCAGCAGAATATAACTTGAATTCCTTATCTGGCTTTTCCTTCACGATTTCTTCAACAGTCTTCGGCTTTGTAAAGGCCTTTCTTGCCTTATTTGAAGCCTGGTATTTCAATTGAGCTCTTGGAAACCTTTTCGATTCGCTTCGGTCTGAGTTTTTCTGTGTCTATGTGGTTGAGGTGGTCTTGTGGGAAGCTGAGAACCGATGGTGGTATAAGCTTGTGCTTGAGTTCGATGATTTGGGGGGAGAATGAAGCTGAGGCCAGGTTGGTGCCTGATTACATGAATAAAATGCGGTCTGGTATAAAATGAAAAATAAGTTGGGATTCTATAAGCGAAGCACTTCTCCAGACGGCTTTGCCACAGTAAGGTGGAATATTTCGGAGGCTCCCTGGAGGAAATGATATAACACCCATATAATACTAGCAAGAGATATTATGGTTATGAATCGTCTAGAATAGGAAATGCTGCTTCATGAAAAATCTTTAAAATTATTGACGAAGATCACTCAATCAGGCAGGGCGGGTTACTTCAGCGGGTCTGTTGTCTGTTTGGGTTTGTCTTGGGATGGTATTTTGCAGGTCTTGGGATGGGGCCTAAACAGGTTGAACTGGGTCGAGCTTGATTTTTCCTCCTTGTCCTGTGAAGGCTGCGTCCATGATCTTCTTGTTGAGGGAGAAAGAGTTTTCGCTGGTTGGGCAGCATGGGCAGCAGTACGTGGCAATGAAGGCGAGTATGCTATAGCACATAGATAGGTTATAAAGCATGCATATCAATCGAACTAAAATCACCAACTACCTTGGCTAGCTTCCATCTTAGTTAATAGTATATGCACATACTTTACATATATTATAACATGTAAAATATCATCAAAATCAACCAATTTAGAAGTACTTTTCTCAATAGTTCCCAGCTAATCATGCCCCATAGCATAAAGAATCTTTATTAAATCTTTCCTTTCTTTTTATTGCTCATAAAGCAGGCCTCTTATGATTAAATGCGACAACAGGAATAGGTTATTGCTGATAGGTAAAATGGAATCATTATTGGAAAGCCTTCAGGGCTTCAGCTCTGTAGATTCGTCCGGGGATCAAATTGTGGCCCAACTTGCTAGCCACTTTCTCCACAAAAATAACCCTATTTTCCTTTTTAAGTTCCTTGGTGGGAGGCGTGGCCCAATTTTAAATCGAGTAGAGCACGCTTCCTCTGTCGACGTTCCCCTCGGTCTTTAAGTGGACGACTGCTCTCCCTTCGCCGATGTCCTTCAGCTGGCGCTGGTTGTACTTCTTGATGCCTGTGTTCTTGGTCACCCTGCCCGTGAATTTCTACTCAGTGGAGGAGAATTGATGCTCGACGAGTGTTTGCCCGGAGGGACTGATCCTGCCTCTCGGTTGGTAGGGCGAGAAATCTCTGAGGCCAGTTGAGTAGGGGTTGAGATCGGCCTTGTGGGCGGAATTGGGCCGATTTTGGACGAGGCTCTTACCGCTTTTATTGTGTTTGAGGCGGCACATGCGATTGGAGATGTTCTCGTAGGTGGGCGAGTAGGTGGAGAAGGCCGACATTTAAAAAATGGAATAGAACTTTGGGTTATTAATATATTGGCGACTTTTATTTGGCATCGTGCCATCATATATAAGCCCGCAGAGGGGGCGGCTGCTCGGAAAGGAGGGGAGGAGATTAGTCTTCGTAAGTATTAATAATCAATTTATATATGGAGGGCGACGACGAAGAGAAGATATAAAGTAACGAATAGGTTCTTGTACGGCTGAAGTATTATTGATAAGTATGAAGCGATCTCAACTAACAGATGGAAGGACTAATCGCCATTCCCTAGCAACTCTTACGCAGCTACGTTGGTCTCTATATCCAGCAACGCCATTCTGTCTCAGATGATTTCTTCTCGTACTGTTCACCATATAAAGTGCACTATGCGAGCACGCTATCGTACAAAAACTGTTCGGCGTGGCAGCGCGGCACTTGCCAGCGGTGGTGCTTCTGGAGATATTCAATTTGCTGCTTGCCAACACAACCCAGCCTAACAACCTGGTCTTCATCTTCTCGCAGGGGTGCGTCCACGAGTTTCTGTTCTAAAGATTCGGAGTTTTCTCGGAAGGAGTGGAAGCGGTGGAGTACTACGTGCAACTGCTCAAGACGATCGTGCTCAAGATCAGCAGCCACGGGAACAATTCGCTCATCAAGCTGTTCTGCAACACGCGGTACCCTCCTTTCCGCTTTTTTCGGCTGTGGTTACTTTGGCTTCCGCCGACCACAAGGAGGAGCTGGTGAGGGTGACTGCCCGCCAGTGCCTGCTGCAGCTGACCGCCCTCATCAACGAAAAGCAGGTGGGGCGGGGCTACCTCACCGACCTGCAGATGGCGGTCTTCCTCTACGAGTTCACGAGTAGCATGCAGGAGGGGGACGAGGAGGGACACCTCAAGTATATGACTGACCTGCTGTTCGCGCTCAGGGAAAACCCAATATCGCTATCGCTCCTGCTCAGTGCCTTCACTAATAACGTCATTCTGCCCCTCCTCAACAATTTTCCAGCCATTCTCAGGCTGCTGAGAAAGATCGATGGGCATGTGGAGGAGCATGGCGGGTTCCCAGCCCACTACAGGAAGATTAAGAGGGTTTTGCTCAACATAGTGGCTACTTTCTTCTTCGCCAAGTTCACCAATAGTACCTACATGGCAGCACTCAAACTGCTGACCTTTAACAATAAGACGGCCCAACCCAACATGACCAAGCACTACCAGAAGCGAGGGGAAAAGGTAGGTCCATTTTTGCTGTAATTTGATGCGCAAAAGTAAAGCGAGGACTAAAAATTGTTACTCTATGAGGGGTGGGTGGATTTCAATTGCTCCAGCGAGGAGGTGCAGAAGATAAAATAGGGGAAAATCAAGCAAAAGGGTGGGTTTTTCAGTTCATTCTTCTCCAAGTCTGACCCCCACGAGTAGTACATTAAAAAGACATTGACTGCAGTGGGCCTAAACTACGACGAGCTTCGCTTCCCCTCTTCAAATTGTCGGTAAGTTTGAACATGAAGACGGGCATATACTACGTGTAGGAGGCATTGGTGCGGCGTTAGGAGAGGGGGTAGATAATAAACCGATAGAGGCTGTAGGCGCACATAAACGAATACAAGGGGAAATTCGATCTTTCTGAAGAGATGTGCCTGTAGGTGCTGCACATGGTCAAGAAGATAAGGTCGCACAACCTCTCCATGGTGAAGGAGGCCACCAAATGCCCGCCGTAGGTCTAGTTTTAGTATGGATTTCTACTGAAATTGAGAGCATACCTGCTCAACACTCTCAGCGACTATATACTCGTCACCGAAAAGGAGCAGAGCCTGAGGGCCATCGCCGCTGTGAGTCAGTTGGTGACGCAGTTGGGGCTTCCCTTCCTGCTGGACCGCAAGACAAGGCAGAAGGTAGTGTGGAAGTTGGAGCAGGTGCAGCAGGAGATCCATGACCTCACCTTCGCCAACGACTTCAAGAAGCTCATCGGCTACGTCATCTACAACAAGGAGGAGGAGTTCCTGCAGCTCTGGGACGAAAACAACGAGCCCACCTCCCCCTCGCCCAAGAGCTTAGTCGAACTCAAGACCTTCAAATACTAGTTCCTCCGCCGCATCATCGACCCAGAACTCGAATCGATCAGCCAGTTTGTCAACCGACAGTGGTGCCAGACTCTCTCAGAACAGGACTGCCTGCTGCTCACCTTCAAATACTCCTATGGAAACGATGGCAGCATAGAAATCAAACCGTCCAAACTAGGCATACTCCTGACGCTGTAGGAAAGCGAGGGGGCCGAGCCTCACCTGGTGCGGGTGGGGTAAGACGATCCAAGGATGGATCTGAAGGACTTGTTTTCTCTATCCTTCAAGGAGTTGCCGAGTAAGGTGAGGCTGCGTGACAAGGAGCAAGTGTACGAGATCCGGAGCAGCATCGAGCGGATCAGATCGTTCCGGGAGGAGCAGATGACCAAGCTGATCGTGCAGTACTTCGAATCGACCTACAACCTGATCAGGGACAAGATCCTCCAGCGCATCAAATGAGATTTTTGTATCAATCTAACCAAATACACCCAACTATCACCCCCGCATGCACGGACGAGCAGCAGCGTAGTCATCTGTGCGCGTATATTACAATTGTGGGCAGAGCCAATTGATCCTTTGTAGGCACGTAGGAAGAAGTTAATCAACTGTGTGAGAAATAATAATTTCCTAATCATGTCTTCTTTAGAAGTTAGCTTTCGTCTTATCGCTAGTACTTCTCCTCCATCTCTTCAACTTATTTGAACAACTCGCTGACGGCCTTTAAGTTGTTGGTATCTGCTCTCTCCCTCTTCTTCTCGAGGTTCATGTACAATTTGTACCGATTCTCAATCATCAAAGCAGTACCTTCAGTTGGTTCTTGGTCTTCTTGGGGAAGAAGGCGCTGAGGATGTGGAAGTCTGTCCCGTACTTGCGCAGCAGTATCACGAACAGTTCCACTCCTCGGGAGTCCACACTTCGACTTCTCTTTGGTCTCTATCGATTGGGAGCTGGAGATGGACTCCGTCTCGCTGCAAGTCTTAGTTGACTTGGCTTTGGGTTTCTTCTGAATGAAGTAAGTGGTACTGAAAATTCAATGGAATCGATGATAGAGGTAAGAGTATGGGAGGAATCCTGAGGGTGGTTGATGGTACACCATTCATTAAACTGCTGCTGGTTATCCATACGGGTAATAAAATAACTCTAAGGAGAACTTAAGAATATATGGAGATTTACGGAGGCACTTAAGAGGCGGGGTGGGTAAGATACCCAAAAGTTGGTACAGAAAAAATAGGAGAATGTTGAAATGGAATTTGATGATCTTTTCTATGGGGTTATGATATTGGTGATTTTGGATTAGCTTTCCTTTGCAAAATGGTCAGAATATAAGGTTATAAATTGCCATGGTAGGCTACCAGAATGAGGATAGTGAATGTATAGAATGATCAAGCTTGCAATCTCACGCCTTTTTCCACTCCGATCCATTCCCATCCTACTGGGTGTTTTCCCCCTCCATCTGTTTCTGGATCTGTGCTGCCATCTCGAGGCCCTTCTTGAAGGGTATGATGACTGCCTTCCTGCGGGTGTTGCTGCGGGTCAGTTGGCTGGCGCTGACGTCGGAGCCAAAGATCGAAAACTGGGATTTCTATTCCATTAATTATATATAACCCTTTCGATCATTTAATCGTCGAAAATGCTTCGATTTAAATAGCCTCACCCCCACCCCTATCTGGGCATGCGCATCGGGTTAGACTGGTGATAGGTTGAATAAATTGGCAGTATCATTCATCTCAAGCTGCAGGACTTGATGCTGAGCTCGCTCCTGCTCTTATCGTATTCTTTCTGCTCCTGCTTCCCCTCGAAGACTTTCCAGAAACGCAGGGTTTCATCTGCAGAGGCGGTGCAGATGGATCTGTTATCAGGTGCCATCGCCATGTGGAGCACCGTTTGGAGTGGCCTTTGAGGTCAGCCACTTTGGAACAAGTGGGGTATCGCCACAGGCTGAGCTGGTTTTAGCTGAATCCGTGCGAACTCAGGATCTACTTGTCGTGCTTGTTCCAGATGAGGAGCACACCTGGCTGTCTGTGTTAACTGTGCTTATTGGCTTCCCCGTCTCTATGTTCCAGAACCGCATTGTTTTGTCTGCACTGCCGCCACCAGTGGCGAGCAAATTTCTCTGCCAAGGACACCAGGCCAACGCCTTCACTGCAGCCTTGTGCCCTGAAGATGAATCTCACCTTCCCTGCATTGAGGTCCCAAATTAGTGCTTGGTTGTCGTTGCTGCCCGATGCTAATCCGCAGCATCGTGTTTTAGTCCGCAAACCTATCCCCTGTGGCCGATGTACTTGGAAATTGTGCTCTGGTGGGCCCTGACGTCGTGGCTGATGATCTTGGTGTCCTTGGAGCCAGTGAAGAGCATGCCGAAGGTGAAGGCGGAAGAGGATACCCTATCAGCGTGTCCCCGCAATGTCCGAACAAGCGTTTCCCGTTCAATGTCGTAGATCTCGACTGTTCCTTTGGACAACCCTACCGCCAGCATCTCTGCCTGCGGATTAGAAGAAACAGAGCAAATATATTCATCCTCCTTTTGAGTGAGTTCGCGTATGCTGGCGGGAGTGTATAGGTATACTCTGGTGCCAAGCCCAATGGAGAGGGTTCCTTTGCTGCTCCAGTCAAGCAAGTTGAGGTAGTAATCATCAAGGATATCAGGAGCGTCTAGCACTTTTTCAGGCGATAGGTGGATGTTCCTTTTAGCAGTTTTCGTCTCAGTCTGTTGGCAGTTCGTCGCCAGAAGGTGTTTCACAGTCGACATCGAGTAGCTTCCCGCCGATGAGGGTGCATACTTGTCTTTTGGCTGAGAGGAGGTGATTAGTTCTTGAGATAGAATCTTCTGGTAAGCTTATGAAGGTTCCTAAAGCAGAATAGGCATGCGGGAGGCCATTTGCCAGTGGGGATTATTCGTCTTTGAGGGATGAAGCGGTCGGCTCGTGTCCTTTTGGTCGAAACGTCACACATATTCGTTAAATTATAATAAGGCAAAGAAAAAGCTAATTTAGTTTTCTGTGATTATTCTATCCGCTCCCACCACATTATACTAACCAAATCTGTCATCAATTTCCCGAATACCCATTTCAATCCATTTGTCCATATCTTGGCCTTTTTTGCCCTGTTTATGGGCAAGCTATCCGTGTTGGGGTGGTGATGGTTGCTTATTATTTAAATGGGAAGCTAAAATAGCGAAATCGACGGTGATCAGTTCCGGCAGGGCGACTGGCAGGAACGCCAGAAGCTTCCGCACTGCCAGGTCTGGAAAAGCAAAACGTAGCCCTATGCCCGCATCGAACAGTACGAGATTTGCACCCAAAATGATGACTAGTTCCGATACGAGAAAAAGGTGTTCGAATACAGGAGACGCAATCCACTGCTGGTGGCAGCATACTATTTCCAGTCCTACCCGAGGGATAACTTTTGCTCTGCTGTGGGAAGGCATTCCATTTTCCTCGAACGCATCCCGATTCGCCTGGAAGACGTGGAGCATGTACCTTTCCCGGATTACTTGCATCTCTTCGATGCTGCTCTCAAGGGATTTGCACAGATTTCACGGTGGGCTGGCTTTTTCCCAGTTGAAGAAGGAATGGTAGGAATCAATGATCAAGGAGTGGTCAAAGCGTGGCTGAACGAAGACTTATCCAGCAGTCGTGCGTTTGGCAAGGCAACAGAGTTCCAAATGGTGAGCAGTCTGATCGAAGCCATCGACCGCAATATCGACCACTAGCAACTTCCTCCTTCCACTCCTTCAGTCCGCAACTTCCTCTACCGCAACGCCGACGCCATCAGCTTCGACACTGCCATCGAGTAGTTCGGAGAGTTTGTGCGCCACTTCAACGCTGGGCAAGTGCCGATTAGGCTGGACTGCATCAATGAGGCAGGAGGAGTCTATGCCATCGCCAATAGGGATAGGGGAAACTCGAACCTGAAGAAAAGCGATGTGAGGAGAAGCCAAGTCAAAGCCAATCTTCCCCATATCATCAACAACCAGACTGTCCTGAATGCGCTTCCAATCACTTCCTAAAGATACTTCGTGCCTGTCCCTACTATCCTACCTAATGTCCAGCCGCTGTACGTGAGCCAGCCAGTCCAAATCCTGCCTCAGACTGTGATCGCTCCTATTGGCACGCAAAGCGTTGTTAGCCAGCCAGTCCTCTATGCCTCCCGCAAGGAGATAGCCTCCATCTATACGCCTTCCCGTGTTTCCAATGCCCTAAGTTACAGTAGAGGTGGTTCCAGGGAAGGTCTATCCGCAGAAGAGCTCCACCATCTTCATGAATGGCAGCTCCAAGGTCATCCCTACCGATGCAACTCCTGGAGCCAAACAAGCTCCCCTCCTCGATCAGATCCATCCCAGATTCGCCACCTCGGAAAAAGATGTCAAGGCGGAAGTGGAAGCAAAGAGCATCAATGCTGCGAATGAGAGGCAAACTGTGGTGCAAGTTAATGTTGAATCGCACAAGGAAGTATAGCCAGTAATCCAAGCATAGGCAGTGCCTTCTGGCGATTCTATAAATAGGATTACTGAAGTAAGCTTAACCCACTAGGAGCCAAACAAAGAGCTAAATCAAGCTCACCAGTATCAAGCCACCTCTGTTTCTGTGAAAGATAGCGATCCACTCTACTTCAGAGAGACTGAAAGCATCCCCCAAGATTCAGTCCCTAACTCTCTGGCAGTCTCCTTCAACCCAGCCTTCGAGAGCTAATCAAACACAGTCACTTTCAATAACTCCAGCAATATACGCTAAACAACAGCGGACAACTGCATTTCGACATTCCAGAAGGAGACCTCATCAGATAGACAGGCACGTTCATCCAGAGAATGGAAGAACTGCCGAAAGTGGAATACAGGGTGGATGAGCCAGTCGATGACGATATTAGAGTCACTGGGAAATTCAATTTGCACTCCAGCTCAGGCCAAGCCAATCCTCTTTACAGCAACTACTAGACGCAGTACTACGACCATAGCGCATTCCATCAGCCAAACTACCACGAAACACCCGCCTCCAATGGCTACCACGAGTATCAGTATGAAGCCATTCAAAACATCCAAAACGATTCAAAGCCAAAGCCTGCTCACCTGCAATAGCTCAGCGGCATTCTCAACTTCAATAGCGAGCAGCCGCAAATTGACCTACCGTAATCCTACTAGGATAGGTAATTTCCTCCTAATAAAGCTTCAGCAAATCAAGTATAGCTATTCCACCGAGTTGCCCATCTCATACGCCCACCACTGATTCATCCCCTATTTAATTCTCCATATCAAAGGTCCACTCCTATTTTTACGCTGTGCTATTATTTTAACGATGGGTAACGCAGGCAGCCCGCAGACAGCCGAGAGCAGCTCCATCGGCAACGCCTACCTGGCGAAAGTGTTGCAGGGAGTGAAGAGGGAAGTTGATTCCCATATCGAAATCGAGTGCAACTCCAGCAAGGAAATGTACGAGCAGTGGAAGGTTAGCATTCAGAACTATAAAGAAAAAATAAAACATATCTACAATAACGATGCTGAAACAGTCATCAACTCTTTGCTGTTTCCTTGCAGCACAAGATATGAGGAAAGCGGAAGCGTCTGTGGAGATAAGCAAGGCAAAGTTGTGTTGTAGTTTTCCAGTGGATTTCTTAGTCTTTAGGAGTCTAAATCGTTACATATACAAGAGAACATGCCTTACACCTCTTGCTAAATTTGGAATCTTCTTTTTAGCATGGTCGATATCACATCATGATCAACGCACAGGTCTCCTCCTGGACATAAGGTCAGAGTCTGTATATACTGACCTCAGGACGAAGAATATCAAGTTGCGAAATCCCTTTTCCTTCTTCAGCGGAACCATAAAGTACAAGCATGAGAAGTATATCGACACCTAAAAGTTAGAATTGGTTGTAAGGGGCCTAAAAGTATCCAAGGAAATTGAGGAGCAAAACGACGCCTTTAATATCGGTATGATTTTGGTGTAAGTGATGCTGCTGGAGTCGTGCTGCCTCATATATGATGATGGGCTGAGTCATCACAAGACCATCAATCCCACTCTTCATTAAATGCTCATAGAAAAGGTATTGAAATTAGCTTACTATCCTCTCAAACTTAGGATGGTGATCGCAGGACTTATCCAACTTGATTCTAGAGATAGGTTTACCTGTGAAGAAATATATGCTTTGCTCAAGGATTCAAAGATAAAATTAAAAATTTCCATACTTTTCACCTGAGAAAGACATCATTTGTCACCATCTTCAAGCGTAAACTGAACACTCTAGAGGGAAAATTAGATCGAATAAAGCAGGAGAGCAATGTGGACCTGTTTAAGGATGGCTTGACCTTTACGCTGGGATCAGAAGGAAAACCAACCAAATACCCGCCCTATATCCTCAACAACTCAGACCACAAGAATCTCTCTCAACTGGAAACGCCAGCTGGCAACATGGACCAGAGTCTTAACTTCAGCATGACTCACCTCGCCCATACCAATCGCCATTAGCATGATTCTCTGATGTTCAGCAAGTCTGACACAAGAGTTCCATGATCCAGTAGAAGGAGAGCTTTAAGTAACGGTCCGTCCTCAACTCTAATTTCATCAACAGTGCTGAAATGATCAAAAATTCATAAAAATCAGTCCAGTCTCTATCAATTCCGCTGCCTGCTCCCTTACCCCTCCCAGTCAAGGCAGCTTCAGTCGACAAGTCAGTTCAAGCTCAGCAGACTCCACCGCAAGATCTTTCTGACCACCAACCGCCTCAGCTTAGTCGCACTCCTGATGCAGATATTAGCGACCCTTTTGACAGCTTTTAGCAAGAAAAATCGAAATCAAAGTCTAATATCAGTGAAAAATCAAATCATTTAAGCAATTCCAAGATGACTCCACCACGCAATCCGCCTCCCTTGTAGAAAACGACCTACGATCAAGCTCTCTAAAGGTACAGTAGGAATGCAGCCAACAATTAGTCACTCCTTAGTTGCGACTATCAGCTAATTTGGAGCTGATTGAGACTGAGAAGAAGATAAAGGTGGAGACTAGTAAGTAAAACGAGGAGTAAATTTCATGCATTTCCCACAAAGAAAAGGATCCTTCCGACGGTTATCGAGAAACTCATCAGTAGTATAATATGTATCAGAGCTTTATTAGACTGAAAGAGTCCATAACCGCCTTAGGAGGCAACCAGGACTGAAAATGCAGCATAGCCAAGGGAAGCGAGGGAAGCACCGCCAGCAGAAGGGAGGCAGAGTTGGTAAGCGAGTCAGATAATCGGCTTTTCTACTCATTCGAGCCTCAGAAGCTATTTATCAGGAAGACTGAGTCCTATGAGATCAATTCAAACTCACATTCCTCCATCGAAGCCCCACGAGAGGTCATGAAGCAGGGCAGCATCATCGACAGGCTGGCTCCCTTGGTCAAATCCAAGAAGGCTCTGCCGAGGATACATACAAGCCTGACAACCTAACCGACTCTGCCCGCAAGCGCATATAATACTGGAACACTTTTTCTAAATTTTCCCCTGAGGTGATTGCGCAGTTGCATTTGCCTGCGCGCTATCCCGACGCTGAGCGTTTGAAGAGGTCCATGCGCGAGACCATCAGCTATCACAACATAACCATGAGCAGGACCAAGAGGATGTTTCCCGAGGGTGAAAGAGAAAGTCAGGAGGGGGATTCACTTAATCGGCCAGTGTTGATTGATGATTCCTCTTCCCAAAGTGATTTGATTGTGATCGATGATATCTTATGCAAAGGTTGGCTTCCTCTTGAGATAAGTAGCAGAGGTGAGCATTATATACACTTATTATCGCGTCAGTTTAAAAAATGGAATGCAAATAAAATAAGTTTATCTTTTCCCTTCTTCATTTCTCGATGAGGAAAAAAGGGGGTGTGTGCGTGGTGTGATTTTTGACCGGATTTCTCAGAATCCTACAATAGGGCGATAGCTCGTGTTTAAATATAATTACATTACTTTTCCTCCTCATCACATGGGTGGCTGCCTCTCTGAAACCCAACACATCGGCCAACACCGGCCCGGCGCAATAATCGGAACAGTCTCCAACCAACCTTCGAAGAGCCTCCCACCTATCAAAATCGAACAACCGAGTTCCCAGCTGAAGGTAATTCTGAAGCCAATACTTCCCAAAGAACTTCCACAGCCTCCCTCCAACTCCTCATTGGCCGCCCAAATCAAGCCCATCGCCAATGAATTTATAGAGGTGAAGGTAATCATTCTTCTAGGTAGGTGCCAAAGGACTGGGCGGCATGGACTGACTTCCAATGGGTGAGAGAGCCGCTCTACTTTATTCCAGATTCCATCGAATCGACTCCGGCTTCAATGATGAAGAATCGCAGTTTCCAAGAGAAGCTGAAGTGGTTCCGGCAGCACCTAGAAAAGAGGCGGATCCCATGGACCGCTGAGAGGTCAGAATATCTGTAGGTGGACAAGGAAAACATCTTGATGTCCAGCAACGCCCACTTCTAGCGCATCAACTTCTACAAATAGGTGAAATAGTCTTCAAGGACGAGCGCGAGACAAGCGATGCGGGCGGACTGCTGCGCCAGTGGATGAGCTTGTGCATAAAGGACATCTTCAATCCTGAGCTCGGCCTCATGAAGCTCTGCGACACTCCTGCCACTTTCTACAAGTTCAATACAATGAGTCGGTGATGGACCTGTTTGAAGTGGCTGCTCGCATCCTCGGAGTAGTCATGGGAAAGGCTATCTTTTAGAAAATTCCCGTATAATGCCACCTCAATTACACCATTCTGCGCCAGCTCTGCGGGCACCATCCAAATGAACGACGTTTTCACCTACGATCGCGATGTACCTACCATCCAATTCAGTTTTATAGCGGCTGGAAATTCATGATAGAAAACTCCATGACCACCATGCTATAGCAAAACTTCTGTGTGTACTAGTTCGACGAGCATGGCACTCAGAACACTGTGGAGCTGAAGCCAAACGGATATAACATCATGGTGAATTCCACCAACAAAGAAGAGTATATCACTCTCATGTATTTTAAATGATTTAGGACTGAATATTACTGCACCAAAAGCATCTCCAAACTGCTGGAGAACCTCAAATACGGTCTTTACAAGATCATCCCGCTGGAACTGTTGCAGATCTTCATGCCGCATGAACTGGACATCATTCTCAACGGTCGGCAGAGCATCAATGTGCTGGATCTAAAGGAAAACACAGTCTATTCGGATTGTTCATTGTCGACACCGGTGATTATATGGTTCTGGGAGTTCGTTTTCTCCCTTCCGCAGGACAAGCTGGCGAGGATGCTGCACTTCGTGACTGGAAACGGACGCGTTCCTATCCTCGGCTTCAAATACTTGGAGAGCAACAGGGGGTAGATCCAGAAGTTCCACATCAAGATGGTGGCGTACAACTAGATCGACCCATACCCCAAGAGCCACACCTGCTTCAACCGTCTTGAACTGCCTTGCTATCCCAACCTGGCCATCTTCCAAAAATACATCGATTATGTAACGTCGAAATGATGCATTTCGGACTCGACTGATCCCTATATCGTCTATCCACTTCAACTCTGAAGCACAGCATAAATTTGGAAACGGGATGTTGATTGATAGAATATAGCAGAGAGGATCATTCGTGAGAGTGCGGTTTGAGATTTTTGAGTCTTTCCAGTATTTCCAAGCTTTTCTTTTTGGAGTGTTCGATCTTTTCGGAGAGCATAAGGTTTTTTTTGGATCGATCGGTGGTGAGGCCTTTCTGTTTGCAATCCCAGCTTTCCTTTTGCTGATGAGTTCCAATCGGTTGAGGAGCATGGCAGAATCTGCGCTCTTTCTGTCGCTGTAATCGGTCGAGGTTTCTTCGTTCTTCTGGTACTTGCTGCGAAACTCTTGGAAAAACTCCATGATCTACTGCTAAACCTCCTTGAAACTGACCATCTTGCGGTCAGAGTCGATCATAAACTCGTGCAGGAAGTACTTCACCTTGATGTCCTTGCTCAGACCGAGCGCGCTGGGGTCGAAGTGGAACCGGATGTTGTGCTGCGTCAGGTAGTTGGCCAACGTCAGCATCTCGAACTACAATTCCTCCAGGATGTCGTCACCCAGGTCCAATATCCATTTCTCCAGAGTCAGTGGGACGTACTCGTAGTAGAAGAAGAACTAGCCTGAACCGCTGCTCTCGCTGTGGCGCACTGGATCAGGAACTCGCTTTAGAGTGTGGAGAGGAATTGCACCATTTTCTTTATGATCTACAGTTGCTGTGCGTTGTGGTAGACCAGCTTCTTACGCACCAGCACGCCCTCCCCGTGAGAGCCTCCTTCAATTACCCGAACGGATAAGCTTCGTGCATTTATACTATTCTAGCCTAACCGGTACCCGACGCTCCTTTGCTCATCTGGTTATTATTAATACAAGTAATTCTGGCAAGCAGCATTCAAGCATCATCAGTTGGATAGCTGGGATAGGATATGGAGGGATTGGCATGATAATGAAAGTGGCAATCATCGGTTTATATTTCTTCGTTGATGATGCGGACGGATCCATTTGCGCCTGAAGCATCAGATAGGGATATAGCTCTTTTCCCTCATTCTTGCCCTATATCGTGAATTTACACTACTTTTCCATTGAAGATCCATTCGGCCCTGCCGTTCAGCCTTAGCTAAATGCGATCGCCCTTCTTGGGCTTGAGGTAGAGGTCGATTGTGTCCATTTCATTGTAAATGATACCGAGGGATCCTGAAAAAGCCAGGCAGCCCTTCTGGAAGTAGCAGTAGGGAAGCGAAGGCCTGTCGTTTTATCGGGTCATCACCCCGAAGATTATCCAATTGTTGTGAAGATCAGTTACCAGCTGCACTCCTAGGGTGACTTTTTCTGCTCGTTTTATTATCTGCTCAAATGCGAAAATGCTCGACTAGTTGGTTATCTTGGTGATGATATCTCCTTAATGCCTGTAGTGAGGGTTATTCCTTTGCGGGGTGAGTTTGAGTCTTCGCATTGGCTGCTATTCTGGCTGGGATTGGCTCTCCATCATGGGCGCTTGCACACTGTCGAGGCCTTCCATCATAGAAATATCTTATATTTCGCGCTCGTTTTAATCGATAATTTCATTCTACATCAGTACCTTCAAGCCAATGCGTTCGTAGCTCTATATCCTTTGCTGCAAGTGAAGGTTCACTGCCTCCAGTCTCTCTACTTCTTGCCTCAGCTGCTGGTTTTCGCTAGTAGTTGGTCCCTCTCCTGTTTAATCGCACATGGATTGGATCTACTGCTTCACTTTTTTACTCTTCCATTTTCTCTTCCTCCATGGGTACACTTGAGGAGGATCGTTTTCTCGTCCTATGCTGAGCGAGTACCATCTTTCCTTCTTGATGCGTACCACTTTGAACTTGAGACTATCCCCATCCACCTGCATTTCTTCAGCACTCTTGCTCTACAGGTAGTCAAAAGATCCCCCACGGCTTCGCATTCCTCTTTGACTGAGTCCGGCAGCGTGCAATCGTAGAAGAGGCCGGTTCTGGTGCAATTATTGCGTTTGTCTGTGACGAGGAAGTGGATGTTGGAGGGCTGGTAGGTGGTGAGGATGGTGTGGGAGTGCGTTTCCAGTCTGAAGCTCTTCTTGGGCGAGGCTTGCATTGGTTGTTTATAGGGTGAGCCCGCCCATCCCAGACTTATAAAAATAACACCCTACCGACTTATCAAACGGAGCAATCCCGTCCCTTCTCCTCCCATCCATCTATACAAATAAATAATCTTCCCCTGCCGTCCCACCACTCCTTGCCTGCCTGCCTACAATATAATTAATTATAAAAATGAAGCCGACACTGATGCGGGCTCCTGCCATTTCCTAGATCTACAACCAGAAACTGTACCGCTCTTTTTACCCAGGACGTACGAGAACCACTTGAAGAAGCTGTAGCGCATTCGCGAGTAGCGCAAGCATGTACTAAACGTGGACCATAACCGTCACATGCATCTCCAGCACATAAAGGATAGCAAGAGTCGCTCATTCGCGCACAAGTTCAATGAGAACAACCTCCAGATCAACCAGTCCAACCTAAAGTTCCTGACCAAACTGGAAAACGTTAAATCCTTTGCAAGGTATACCTCATACACACCATCCGACCGCACTCCGCTTCACCCAGCCCCAAGCCCGTCCCCGCATTGACCAAGCGCAAAATAATTGAAACTGAAAAGGAGAATAGTCGTATTTTCTTCAAAATGCGCAGTGTTTCGTCTAACCTCAGCAAGGACAGGCTACTTAGCGACTATGCCAAAGCAGAAAAAATCAAATCACGGATTACTAAATACGCGTTATAGAACAACAAGGTGGCTCTTAAGTATCATTCATTTTAAATAGATCTTAGAAGTATTTCTCGCAGAACAAGAGCGTAGTGTCCAGCAGTTCGCTTAACAGTAACTCTGAGCGTAAGCGGGGCGCAGCTTCCTTCTACAAGAAAGAGGACATCATGCGAAACAGGGTGAACAAGACCGACATAAAGACGATTAAGAGTCGCGGACTGCCCACGCTGGGTAAGGAAGCCGAGTAGGAGGGTCACATAGCTGAAGAAAAGGCATTTTTCACCACGTAGCCTTTGAAGAGTAAGCGAAACACTTCCCAGCGCAGGAAGCCAGCCTGATTTTCGTAATATCCCTTCCCCTTCTCTGCCTCCCTTCCCCTTTGTTTAAATGCGGTGGTGCGGTACCGTACTGGCCGTGGTCTAATGTTATTTTTAAATTCGAATGGTATAATGTTACTTCGATGAGCTAGTTGCCTTAACGAAACAGTCTCTACATCGAGAAGGGCATGTCCGCCGAACTGATCTCGCAGCAGCAGGAGCTAATCCTGGTCCTCAAGCAGGAGATAGTTAGATTGCAGGAATAACTGCACGCATCCGTCCTCGCCAGACTGGCGGGCGAGCAGGAATTGAGAAACGCAAGGGAGACCATCGAGTTCCTCAACGAAAAGGTGAGAAACATCGCTGACAATAATGAAGCCCTCCTGAGGACTGTGCAGGTCTTCCAAAGGGAGTTCATAAAACGGGACAGTTCTGGCGCCCTGGGGCCTCTCTCAGTGTAGCGAAACAGGACCGGCCAGTTCCACCTGGAGGTGATCCGCAATTTTAAGAGCAAGCTCAGCAACACCCTCGTCGAGCCATCCCTTGAACGCGACTCCGACCGATCCCCTTTTGCCGATTACTACGGCTTCTTCCTGCAGGACGAGACAGTGGAGGAGGGCGCCGTCTCTCTCTACAACTAGATCGTAGAGGAGCGCAAGGTGAGAGCCTCCAAGATCCGTTCCTTGGGCAAGCGGAGCTATTTCCACTAAAAGTTTAGACACGTCTTCTGGTTCAATGTAAAACCTACCTCACTCAGTCCATCGAAAACAAGCAGCGCATCACTAAGAAATTGTACGGGTTGCTGGTGCAGCAGCTGGAGGACAATTTGGAGAACAAGCCGCCGAGGAATTCGATAATAGACTTGGACCTGCGAAGGATGGATTTAAAATTAGACGAATAGAAGAGTAGACGCGTGGGACTGGAGGTTAAAAAATTGCTGAAGTGTTCGAGCTGTACCGGCCGGATATCCGCTACGTGCAGGGCATGAGCTACCTCGCCTGGATTTTCCTAATCCGCCTCAACCCCTACTGCTCCTTTGTCTGCTTCGCCAACTTGGTCCTCAACGATCCCTTCGTCCACGCTCTCTACATGTTCGACGAGGTCAAAATTCGCAGAATCGTCTCATATTTCGACGAGTGCCTGGCCGACAAGAGGCCCAAATTGCACCGCCATCTCCACGCATCAGGAGTGGACTCCTAGCTCTTCCTCATCGAATGGGCTTACACCCTATACTCCCGCGCCTTTAGTCTCCGCATCGTATCGTAAAGCATTGCTAATATAGAAAAATCTGGGACCTGTGGTTCAGCGAAGGGTTTAACACTTTCTTCAAAGTGGCCATGACTATCTTGGAGCTGCTGTAGGCGGAGCTGATGGACAAGCAGGACAACGACCGTTTGATCGATACCATCCGGACTAGTTGCTTCAAGATCGAGGAAGCGGAGTTCCTGCGCATCCTGGGGAAGCAAAAATTATTCGAAGACCTCAAACTATAGTGATCTCTACTCGAGTACTATGAGCACACAATCACCACCTTATATACCATATATTCCATACGACAGAGGCGCTCTATTGTCTAAACTCCAATTATTATAAACCGGATGGGATCGTCACTGTCCAACGTGAAGGCGGCATCAGCTAACAACAACCACAGCTCTGAAAGTATCTTTGGTTTGAGGTAGAGTTGAGCGAGTGGAAACGAGTGCGCAGTCAGTAGAAGTAAGTGGATGTGGATGTGATTGAGGCTGCCAATATTGCGTTGGCCATCAAGCACAAGGAGCACATTTCCAACCTTTAGTTGTCGTTGGCGCTGGCTTCACTGCCTCCTGCGAAGGCGTTCGAGGAAATGCACACCTTGGTGGCGCTGTTCAAGAATATCCAGGGCGAAGATGTGGAGCTGGGCAGGACTGAAATCATCAGTAATGATCCCAATCCCAAGTTCCTCGCCTCCTTCATCCTCCCCTCCAGCTCCGAAAGACAGGATTAGATCGAGTTTAGAGTCTATAACTGCAAAAGACCAGCTCTGGAGGATCTGGCAGAACAGACGTTGGTGGGCACAGCAAGCCACAAGCTGTAGATTCTAAATGACAACTAAAATTCTGAATTGGCCCTAACGTTGAAGGATACTGCTGCTAAGGAGAAGACAGTCCTTAAGGTGAGTTGTTGCGAGTACGACGGAGGCAACCTCAAGTATGAGGTGGAGCTGTAGGCTCTCAACTTCACAGGCAGGCTTTAGATGTACTTCATGATCTAAGTTCTGCGGGATAGTGAGTGGGTGCCAGTCGCCCGCTCCAACCACATCGAAGTCAAAAGAAAAGCTCAGTTTGACCTGCTCAAAGTAGCAGCCAACAAGTTCCCCAGCGAGGATAGCACCAGACTGCGCATTCGCCTCTACGACGTGGATTCGCATGAAGAAATAGGCTCTACTGAGGAACTTACGCTGCAGTCTTTGCTGACGCAGGAGGAAAAAGGAGCTTCTCAACGAGTATATAAGAATGGCTTCGTTGTTGGTAACGTGGCAGTTTTGAGGTGGGCAAAGGTCAATCGAGACTCCTTCCTTACATACATCGTAAATGGCGCACGCCTCCACCTATTGCTGGGAATCGACTTTACGAATTCCAATTTCAAGGGTGAGCCATTGCACCATCCGGACGACAAACGCAATCCCTACATTTTGGCCATTAACGAAATCGTGGGCATGCTTCAGTACTTTGACTACTACAACCAAATCGCCCTCTATGGGTTCGGAGCGCGTCTGCCGCCCTACTACAAGAGCGTGGGGCATTGCTTCGCCCTAAACGGTAACTACTACCATCCGCTGATCACTGGAGGAGTGGACGAAATTGTGAAATTATATAAGGAGGCACTTGCTCGCATCCAACCGCACGGGCCAACTAAGCTATCGGATGTGATTGGGATGGCTGTCCAATTCGCACAGGCTGAGTATCAGTCATCCAACTACTACGTTCTGGTTCTGCTTACTGATGGATCCTTTGATGATGTAGAGCTTACCATCGATCGCATCATCTAAGCTTCTCTGCTGCCACTCTCCATCGTGATGGTCGGCTTAGGAGATGGTGATTTTACTCAGCTATAGAAACTGGATCAAGACGGAGAGCTGTTGAAGTCAGAACGCACGGGAAAAGTCTGCGAGCGGGACATGGTGGACTTCATCAATTTCAAAGAATACCTAGTTTAGGAACGAAATGCGATGACTGAAACTCGACTGGCTCGCAAAACCTTCTCCGAAATCCCCTCTCAGTTCGTTGCCTATATGCAGCGGAAGGGAATCAAGCCAAACAAGGAAAAGAAGTCACTAAAAGCAGCCAAAAGCGAGTTCATTACCGAGAAGATAAAAGAAGGCAAGCACTAGCCGATCATTCCGTAGATAGATTTCCTTAAGGACCAGCGCAAGAAGATGAAGAAATAGTTGATTGCTTTAGGCTTTGTGGCAGATTAGGCGCTAGAAAAAACTCTCAACATGCCGCTAAACGATCTCAACTATTTCATCGAACTCCACGCCGCCACAGCTCCACCGCCGAAGCCCATCCCCGAGCCTCAGTTTTAAATTGTGGCTTCACGGCAAGAGAAAAGATTTGAGGAACACTTGTAGCGGAACGAGGAGTTCCTAAGTGGAAGGTATCAGAATTAGCTGTTAAAGCGGTAGATGAACCAGGCAGGCAGGAGGCGCAAGGCAGCAGCAAAGACGGTAGAAGTTGTGAAGAAGGATAAGCCAAACTTGGCCCATCCTTGCTTGAAGTGTGGTGAAAATTAGATATGCATGCTTTACCTGGAGTGTGGCCACCTTGCTCTCTGCGAAGGATGCTGTGATGGCATTTGCATCATCTGCAAGGAGGTCAGCGATGCATACATCAACATCAACGAGCACGACAGAGAGATATGACCATCTCACTCGATAAGAAGATACTTGATTTTTATATTAAAAGATAATCAATCTATCATTACCAAATGGCCATTGAGCTTTACATGGATTACATATCGCAGCCTTCCCGAGCTGTCCTCGCGTTCTGCCTCCTCAACAGCATCCCAATCACCATCAAAGAAATCCGCATCGCCAAATTGCAAGTAAAATCTTCCTCTACGCAGCATCTGGATTAGTCCTATGCCAGTCTGAACCCAATGAAGCGCGTTCCTGCCATCAGGGACACGGATAATGGCCTTACCTTGGGAGAAAGCCATGCCATAATCTCTTACCTATCCCGCAAGTTCAACAAATTCGAACAGTTTCGACCAAATGGCAGCGAAATCGTGCTGGCAAAAGTCTAGGAATACTTGCACTACCATCACGCTAACACTCGCAAATGCGCCCTTCTTAATTACTCTGCGCTCTTCAGCAAACTTTACCCCGTTCAGCAAGCCAACGTCCCCGATGAAAAGGTCATGCGGGGTGAAGTGGAAGGAATAATCACCTTCATCAACAATAACTACTTCAAATAGTCATAATTTTTGATCGGGAAGACGCTGACTGTTGCTGACTTAGTGGCCTACTTTGAAATCACATTCCTTGAGCTGATCGATTTCGAGTTCGGTAGGTGGGAAAAACTTTCCAAATGGATAAAAGTGATGTAGGCAATCCCATCAGTAAAGTAAGCCAATATCAACTACAAAAAGATGGTGCCAAAAATGAAGGCTCTCCGTGCTTCCCTCTGAAGTGATGGCTATTGTCATTGTTTCTGTATGTATATAATAAGCTATGCCTCTTTTGAGTTGATAATAAATGGCGCAAATCAGTCCCTCCAAGCCTTATTGCAGGCATTGCATCTCATGAACCTGGTCATGGGTTAATCGGAAGCTCGTATCTGCTTCATATCCTCGCAGAAGGCGTTCTTCTTGTGGCAGAAGCGGCACTCCTCGCATGCGTCTTTGTTGATGTTTTTCTTCATCTCGTCGTAAAAGCCAGTCCTACTCTCCTACAACTGCGCCAATTGATTCTTTCTGATGTTCTCACGCGTCTTCTCGTCGAAGTAGAGCTACTCGTCGTCGCATGCCAGCTCGCGAGCTGTAATACGACCACTCAGCATCTTCTCCTTAGCCTACCGAGAGCTTTACCGGGCCAAGCGATGGCAAATCGAGTTGATGCGTTTGTGTAGAGCTTCTTCCGACTTATCTAATTGTGGGAGGAGTTACCTTCGAACATGTACTTCAACTCTCTGAGTACGGCCTGGACAAAGGGTACGGTGTTGGTATCTCTGATTGCCTCTTCGAAGAAGGTGACGAGATTCTTATAGATGGACTTGAGCATCTGTTGGTCGTTGGGTCCTCGTCCGGCGAGGAGTGCTTCGGGGAAGTCGACGACGATGCTGGGCTTTTTTTCGAGGCGTGGTTTTTCTGCGCCCTTCTGGTTGTCCTGCAACTTCTTGAGCTTTTTCTTGAGGTTGATGGAGAGCTAGAACCACTTGGGGTCCACCTCGTCCTCCTCCGCCTTCCCGATCTCCTTGTGGAAGTCAACCACAGCTCGCGAGATCTCATCCAGCTACGGACCGGCGAATCCCTTGCCTGAGTGATGCGCTGCAGGATCTGCAGGATGCTCCTGCTGTCCTGGTCACGCCACTTTCTCAGCACGCGTACGTACTCATCAACTTCACTCATTCACAAACTATCAATTACATCAGAAATGGGTGCGGCAATGCAGTCTAAGGGCAGATTCATAAGCAGGGTGGTTGTGGCGCGTCCTCCTATTATATTACCGTTATTATGATCAACCTCTACCGGCCTTAGGGGCGTCCCAAGACCAAGACCATGTTTCCCCTCAATAAGTCCCACATCGCCTCCATGAACATCCGCATCAACTGCGAACCCAACAACGACCAACCGCGCGAACCGCTCCGCAACGCCACCAACCGTCCCGAGCTGGACCACAACCCCCGCTCTGCCCATAAATACAAGAAGTCGCTCGTACTGCAGGACACCACCATACAGCTAGTCAAACGCACCGCAGAATTGTATCCCAAAGGCAAGGAACTTGGCATGTCCACAGAACGATTGACCAAAGAACCCAGACATAAACGCAGCATCGATTGTGGTCCAAATAGACTCAGGACAGACGTCGACTAGCCAAGGAGCAAACCGTAGCCGGCAACAGTCTAGATTGGCGTAGAGTAGCTGCGTGATTTGGTAAGCAAGTTGCGATCTCTAAAGGCTGAAAAGTAGATGCTGAGGCGGGAGCTGGGTCTCTTCAAGCGTTGTTTGGGCAAGAGTCCGCCAGGCAACTCCGTGCTGCGGGCTTTGGCGCCCCTGTGATCGCAGTTAATTATAGTTCCAAGCGGAGGGTGAGGCGGGCTCGTGGGTTTAATCGATTTATTGCTTATTTGATAGCTGTGGTTATAATCCATGTCGGAGAGCGATTCGTACAGCTCGGAGGAGAGCTACGGGTGGATCAGCTGGTTCTGCAACCTCGAAGACCACCAGTTCTTCTGCAAGGTCGACGAGGAGTACATCCGCGACAGCTTCAACCTCTACGGACTGAAGCAAATGTTCGATCACTACAAGTACCCACTCTCCCATCAAGCGATGCGCTTTAAATGGTCCTGCGTCCTGACCCGCCCGAGGAAGAAGAGCTTGAAGATGAGAGGTAATAGTTGTGAGATGCAGATACCTCTCCATCTACCAGGAGGCGACGGATATCTACGGACTGATCCACGCGAGATACATAATAACGCCGAAGGGCCTGGCGATAATGCGCGACAAGTACCAGAAGGGCGCTTTCGGGGTTGTCCTCGGGTGTTGTGCGAGCGCCAGCACACGCTGCCGATCGGTATGAGCGAGTAGATCCGCACCTCGCGCGTGAAGATCTTCTGTCCGCGGTGCCAGGAGGTCTACATGCCGAAGAAGAAGTGCCACGATATCGACGGAGCCTATTTCGGTTGTTCCTTCGCGCATATCCTGCTGATGGTCTACCCCGATATGCTGCCCAAGTCCATCGAGACCAAGTACGTGCCCAAGGTATACGGGTTCAAGATCTACGGCAGGAAGGGATCCAAGTACGAGAAGAAGGAGGACAAGAAGGAAATCACCTACTACACCCAGGAGGAACTGAAGAAAATCAAATCCCGCAACGATCCACGCAGGAAGGAAGAGGAACACTGATCCCATTCCTTATATACTCACTCCTCCCATACCACAACGCACATATATTCCGCCATCCCTCCGCCCTCCATCTTACCCTACGCGGAAGGATAGACGAAGATTCTAGTTGACCGCATCTAGTGGGTGAGGAAAGGGGTGTGGGTGGTGATGTGGTATGGGGAATTAATAATATTATAGGGGCGAAAGTTAGCAGTTATCTTGCCAATGATAAATCTCCTTGGGTGTGGGGGTTACTTTTTTTTTTGGTTGGCATTTCCGATCGGTCTGGGAGGGCTCTTAAAGGGCGATGGCCTAAATTGCTCGAACTTATATTTATTCTTGATGTTTCAAACCCGGCTTCTGCTGATAGCCCTCCTAGGGGCGCTCATGCTGGCGGCGAGAGCCAAGGCCAGTCCTGTCGATATCACCATCGAGCGCGAGTACTACGGCGAGTATACATCGCGACAATCGGGCGTAGGAGTGCAGGCATGTAGAAAAATTTCGACTACTTGGAGCAGCATTCCGGACAGCTGATCGCCATCTTTTACGGCTCGCCCAACCGGGAAGTGGTCAACAGCGTGGAAATCGTCCTTATGGACCCCAAGTACGAGGATGAACGCGTCATGCTCCTCGATGTCAAAGGCATCGTCGAGGTCGATCCCATCACCGGAGTCTGGGCCAACCCCAGCCACTCACTTACCTACTCCAAAATATGGAGGGAAAGAGAAGGCGACCTACAGCAGACGGACGCAGTGAACTCGCGGATCACATTCGAGAACCTGGACAGTGAGGATTACGAGGAAGTTACGATTACCATACAAATGACGGGCAACAACTTCGAGTTTACTGCAGAGCTGAGATACTATAACCAGGTAACCTTCCCCTAAGCAGATCCTGTCGACCATGGCCTACAGTCTGTACATGAGCGCTGTGACGCCATCCAGATATACAGCGCTACGTGCTGCTGAAGGTGATGGACGCTCCAAACTTTGTCTTCAGTGCTAAGTTTTCCCTCTTAACGCTGTCGCTCTGCAACATCGAGGACTTCTCGCAGACCATGACTCACATCCAGTACATCATGGGCTCGGGAAGCGGGTATCTTTTCTTCATCCTGCCGGCGCTGAGCCTGATCGTGCTGTTCATCATCTTCGATATGAAGATGCTGTTCCTAGTTTGGAAGAGCCACAACTTGGCCAACATGGAAAACCCCCAGCTTTTGAGGAAAAGACTCACCTCTTTCTACATCCAGTTCTACCTTGGCCTGTTCCTCTACCTTACTCTCACCTACTTCTTTGCGTATGATCCCTGGATGATCCTGCTAAGGAACTTGCTGCTGCTGCCGCAGATTGTCCACAATGTGAGATTGGACAAAAACCACATTTTAATCCTTACTATATCTTCGGATTTATTGGTAGCCGTCTTTTGATCCCGCTCTATTAGAGGGCCTGTCCTGAGAATAGATTCAAATTGGCACCAAATCCTACTCTTTTCCTCATACTACTCTCTATCTTTCTTCTATAAGTCATACTGATTGCATTACAGAATCGTTTGGCTCTCGTTTCTTCGTTCCCAAACGCTTCCTGCCAAACTATTTCGACTATCGTATCAAGATCAGAACAAGCGACAGCACCTAGGATTGCGCCATCTGTCTGCAGGGACTAGTGGAGCACCACGGTTCGCCCTCCACAAGAGGCAGCGACAGCAACGGACTAAGGATCAACGAGAGCGTGGGCGAGGACCTTAAGGAGGAGCTGCTGGACCAGGAGGTGGTAGTGATGCGTACGCCCTGCAACCACCATTTCCACGAGGAGTGCCTGACGCAATGGCTGGACGTGAAGCTGGAGTGCCCCACCTGCAGGACAGTCTGCCCCCCACTTTGATACTGACAACTTGTATTCCTTCACTCATCATAACCATCATACATTTCATTCTTACAACACACAGCAAACCACCCTGCCAGGCCCCGCTCACTTATCGCAAAAATAGACAATACAGAAGGATATCAACCGTAGTCCTTCAGATCTAAAAAAAGCTCAGCTCTCCTGGATCCGCCGGTTTCAGTTTGAATGTGTATTCGGAGGTTGCCTCTTCCTCTTCGAAGAAAGTGCATTCGCGTTTGTCGTCGTAGTCTGGGAAGAGGATATCGAGGAAGAAGGTGTCTTCGATGGCCTTAAACTCGTGGAGATTCTTGTGGTTGGTCCTGAGGCCGTCGATATAGCTGACCGAATCTGCAGTCAGCGTTGAGGTTTCCTTGTTGTAGAGGGCGGGCGAGCTGGTGGGCGAGTAGACCTTGGCTTCTATCCGCCCCTGCACCACGTAGGAGACAACCAGCATCGCCGGGTGGTTGTGCAGCTTTATGGTCTCGCCAGCAGGCAAAAAGTAAACGGTGATGCGCAGACCCTTCTTCTACAGCACGTTCCGGTAACCAATGCCACGTGTCTCAAGATTTTCCTGGTTGATGGCTAGGTCGTGTAGCTTGAGAGCTCTAAGGCTTTGCGTGACTCCCTGAGCCTCAGCCTGTCGTTCGAGGCTGTCCTTGTTGGAGTATTTCTGCAGGCAGAGGATGGCGCAGTTGGCCACCTTCAGCAGGGCGCTGTTCTTCATGCACTTCGCACTACCAGTCTATTTTATTATAGGCAGAGGGCCATAAATGGTTATAGAGCGCAACAACGAAGGGAAAGGCAGGTGCTGTTTCCCACATTGCGCCACCGCCTTCCGAGAGCCCACGCAGGAGTGAACGCAAGAATAGCACTGTTTTGGAATGAGTCATTGAAGGACGCCCCTTCCGGTGGGGGGATTTTAAGTTAGAATCACATTTTTAAAAAAACAAAGCAGAAAATCTCCACCCCAAAATCGAGTGTTTCTTCAGTCCGGGTAAACTTGTTCCCCGTGCGAAACTCTCTTAACTTATAATCCTTTCTTAGGACTTACGACGTCCATTTCTATTCTACTGCATTTTACATCGGTCTGAAAAATTTGATAACTGGTGACAACCTAAGGCCACGATGGATTTGAATATAAAAGATGGGAAGATTCTCCATTTGGATTGTGTTGTGGGGGTAATATTGCCTATTTTATTGTAAAGCAACACTGATGGCGTAAATTCTTAACTAAATGGCTTATAAACTTGAAAAAGCATGCAATAATGGGCAAATCTATTTTTTCTAGCTTATTTTTCAAGGCGGAACCACTCGGCGATGTAATTTATAGATGGTGAGCAAATAAAAATGGAAAGAAAGGCTTGGAGGGCAAGATTATGGAAGACAAGCTTGGCATTATCTTGGAAGTATGCTTACGACTCACCTGATTCGGTATTGCGGATGTTTTTATATTCTCCATTCAATATCGATTCTAATTATAACTAAAAAATAAAAATGGGAAAACAATCAATAAATATCGCCATAACACATCGCTATTCTTTCAAAAAGGAATCACCTGCAAGCTAGCAAAAGATAATTCATACACAATATCCCACATTTTAATATTTCCCACCCATCAACCCCCTATTCTTCAAGCCTATCCATCTGGTCTGAAGACAATGAAGCTTTGGATTGGTTTGCTAAATGAACTCCGCATTATTATTCTCAATTAATCTTAATCCGAATGGCGCAACGCCTGCTAACTCTACCCTTCCGCCTATTCTGCACCAGCATCCGGTCACCCGTCCGCTGCATGATCCTGCACCCCGTCTCCTTCCCCCAGTACGCATCCCCTCAGTTAGCAAGGGGCCAGTCGTCGAGCAATACTTGGCAGAAGAGGCAGTCGGCCTTGCCAAGTCACTCGGGTGGGGCATCGTCAAAGGCCCTTACTGGAACAATAACCACATCCTGCCGATCAGTTCAAGCACCAGGCACAACTCCCTCTACATCGAGTCATCGACTGACGAGATCAGGGACGGCGACTACGTGCGCACCTCGCTGGGCAGCGGCACCGTTTATGTTTTACTGCAGCCACTCAGAAGGACGGCATTATCTTCGACGAGGGGGAAGCGAGTCGGAAGGAGACCTCTATAAGGAGTGGCGAGACAAGCTGCTGAGGGAATCACTCGCCAACTCCTCCCTTATCCGCGCACGCAGGATCACCAAGAAGACCTTTTTCACCAAGGGGAAACTGAACTTCATCGCAGACTACCTCAGCAAGAACCAAGTGGACTGCCTTTACATCAACGCTGACTGAAACCCACCCAGGTAAAAAACTTGAAGAAGTTCATCGAGGCAAGGATCAACAACATTTCCCCCGCGTCCGCATTTAGAGGCTTCAACGAAAGCGAAAGCGAAACTGAGTTTGAAACTGAGGATCAGTCCGAGCTGAAGACCCGGAGGGAAAGCGAGGGATTCAGGAAGATCAGAATCTTCGACCGCTTCAGCATCATCCTGCAGATCTTCGCCCAGAGATGTAAGGCTCACCTGACTCAGCCACCACCAAGCTATCGCGCCTGCAGATAGAGCTGAGCTACCTCAGCTACTTGCGCACGCGTTTGGTCCGCGACGGCGCCACCTACTCTTCCAACCTTAATCTCTTCTTCGGCGACCTCATGCAGGCGCAGGAAGTGCAAATGGAGGTGATTTCGGCCAGGCAGCGCAGGGCCGCGCGCACGATGAGCGGCGAGGGCGAGTCCCAGCTGGAAGTCGAACGCAGGCAGATCAGGGACAAGGAAGCCAAGATCCGCAGGGACATCGAGGAAGAGGCCAGGTTGCGCAAAATCACGCAGGAAAAAGTGAAACGCCGCAGCAGAAACACGCCAGTTGTGGCCCTGGTCGGCTATACCAATGTGGGAAAGTCAGCCTTCCTCAACTATCTCATGAAAAAAGAGGAAGTGAAGAGCAAAGATCTGCTCTTCCAGACCCTTAATACCACATCCCGCCAGTAGAAACCATTCATAATTCAGAGTCGTCCTGCCATCTGGGACAAGAGTCACCCTGCTCGACACGATCGGCTTCATCACTAACCTCCCCGTGGAGATGGTGGAGGCCTTCAAGAGCACTCTCTAAGAAATCGCCCACGCCGACCTGGTGCTGCACCTGCGCGATATTTCCCACCCGCAGCACGACCTCCAGAAGCAGTCTGTGATCAAGATCCTGAAGGAGCTCAAGTTCGATTCCGCTTTCTACACGGACCGCATGCTGGAAGTATGGAACAAGGCTGATCTCCAGGCTGAAGCAGAGGTGGAGGATGGGGCGCCGAAGATTAGCTGTCTGACTGGTTCAGGCATGCAGGAGCTGGTGGTGGCGATCGAGCAGAAGCTGCAGGAACTGACGGGAAAGCAAAAGTATTAGGTGGATTATCGGTTGGAGCTGCATGAGGAAGTGTTGCAGTGGATCAAGGAATACACCAACCACACCTTCAACATCGATACGGAATACAGCTACTAGAAGTCAAAGCAGTATCCCAACGGAAGCGTCAAGATCAGAATCGACCTCGATGAGGCCTCCATCAACAAGCTCAACAAATTCCTCAATCCGGATAAGAACCGAGGCAAGAAGAGCCAGAAGGGCATGCCTCCCAAGTAGGGATGGTGATGCTGCGTGATCGATTGAGTGTATGTCTGGATGGTAGAGAAAAGGGCAGAGAGATCATTATTTTTAGGCAAGATTTTCGTTGATTTTCTTCTTGATTTGGCGTTTGAGCATCCTCTTGCCCTCCTTGTCATCGGAGGAGAAGATGCTATTGAAGTTGACCATTTCCACCTAGTTGTCATCCTCGGGGTTCCTCTAAATGGAGTCTTACTTTTTGAAGAGGGGCGGAATGGTGATTTTGGGATTGGCTTTCTTCATGGTTACTTTTCTCTCGTACTCGAAGTAGATATCATTGACGTCCTTCTTCGGCTTTCTATTTTCGCTTATCGTTGTTGATGATGGGGTTGACGTTAGTGAAGAGGCGTTCCTTGAGCGAGAGCGATAGGGTCTTGGACATTGTGTTGAGTTACTCGTATATCTTGATGCGGGTGCTGTAGCCGTGGGACTTGTCCTGGGTGAGCTTGTAGCTGATGGCGAAGTTGAATTGCTAGTAAAGCATCACGAAGTTGTGCCTCACCTTGGAGTAACTGCCCTCCAGAAGAGAACCGGATAGCTAGGATTATTTCTTTGGGCTGGAACAGGTGAGGAGATTCTAGAATGGCTAGAAAGTTATCAATTAGAAGAGGAGCATTGTTAGGAATAGCAGAGGGATTATAATGATTGCTGGTATTGACCAAGGATTGTTGAAATTGGCTGAAGCATAGGCGAAAACGACGGCTATTCCACATATAAAAAGGCAGATTGATCTTCTCAAATATAATCCCATCGATTGCATGAGTTTTCTGCTGTGGTAGTCGCTTTTCTCATAGAGGCGAGTGATATTAACTTTTTCTAGGAAGTACATTCCCAAAAACCATAGTAAGGCAAGTGGCATAACGAGCGGAAGGAAAGGCGCTGTGCAGTAGATGGTGGAAGCCACTGTTAGAAAGGCAGCCAGCAGTGATTATATGTTGTGAGTTGGTTTTTATACCGGGACGGAATCGACCTAAGTGGCTATGCTCCTTCGGCAGCATAGAGCTGAGATGTATATATCAGCAATAGACATCAGCATAAACACGACTATGTGGACAGTTGGTAAGGGATAAAACCATTCGAGTCGTAAAGCAGCGAGGGGGAAATGAGGTAGCTGATGCCGAGAGGAGCCAAAGTGAGGCAGACCACATTTAGGAGGAGGATTGAAGAACTATAGATTTCTTTTGTTGCGAATAATATTGGTATGGCTGTTCAATCCTGACCAACAACTTATTGCTGATGAAGACAATGAGATTGATGATGATGGCTGACATGATGCAGTAAGCTGCCTCGTTGGAGTGGGTGATGATGTTCGTCCACCTCATATATATTGAGCCAAACTGAAACCCAATCCCCAGACAGGCAAACAGCATCCAAAGTGCAACCAGTTTCAGCCTTTTCCTGACCAGCCTGCATCCGCTCTCGTGCAATTCCTGCCAGTATATCTAGTTGGGGAGCAGTCCTTCCACTGCTTCTACTTTCTCGTGTTTAATTTCAAAATCGCTGTATCTTTAGGGGCAGAAGAAATTGCTGAGGAAGTTGGAGTGGATCTTGTTGTAGAAGTACTGTGCGTGTTTGACGTTTTTGAAGATGACGAGGCAGTACTAGTTGGTGGGGAGGAGGGCGAGGATGTTCTTCTTCTTGTTGTAGAGGTGGATGAGGGCGTTGATCTGCTCCGCTTTCAGCTCCTCCACGTGATCGTCCTTCAGGTACTTGTCCAGTCCCTCCACCTCCTAGCTTATCTTCAAGTACTATCGATAGCTGAACGAAAGCAGCACTGCCTCCACGATTAGGGACTGCAGTTTATTATCCCTTCCCGCTTGCGAAAACATAGAAGAATCAATGTCTGACATTTCTCGTTGTTGGGGCAAAGCTAGGGAAACAGCTATGGGAAATGGGGATTGAATTTCATTTCCTTTTTGAACCATGCCTCTATGTGCTGGCAAACCTCCTCTTCCGAAAGATGGATTGCCGGCAATCGCAGAAAGACGGCGTAGTTGTTGGGCAATATTTTGGTCTGATCAATTTTGGATTGCATCTGCTTGGATTTAAAATGGAGTAAAGCCAGCAGTACCAGCTGAATAAGATAGGCTGGAAGAGCCAGGTAGGCCAGCATATCGAGGGTGGAGGTGGAGGCAATGGTGAAGATGGAAAGGTTGAGGAGGAGGGAGCTATTAGCGGATGAGCTGCTGCTGGTGGAAGCTATTACGCTGAGAGGGATGGCAAAGGCCAGCGAGAGAAGGCCCAACATTATGGTTACGTGCTTGAGAGTGCTAAAATAGGAGGGCAGCTGCACCCCCGACGCCTACACCGCACCTTCAAAGGAAAGTGCATCCGACTCACTTTTTTTCCGTCCAGCCCTCTTGGCTTTTTCTCTATCCCCAGCTCTCTCCTTCTAGATTAGCTTCGCTAAATAGGCAAGGCGTTACCTGGACTCTGCAGATCGTTATTGAGGGGATTGCTAACAGCCGATTGATCAGTCATCTCTAAGCAATGTATAGGGGATGATCAAATAAATATTATAACTAGATCTACCCCATCAAATACAAGCTGGGACTCACCGTCCTCCCTCTATAGCCCTTGCCGAATGGGACAAGGATGTTGGTAAATAAAATCGATCGATAAGAAAGTAAATAAATTATAAAAATCACATCACATTTAAACTGCCTTACCATTTACCATAACACACAAATAAACCAAATAAATCTAGCAAGGAGTATATGCTGTTGATGGATACGATCATTTTGTCTTCTGAATACGCTACTCTCTGTAGCCCGACCGGAAGACGATGTCCCACAGTCTAGAACTGACTCCGAAGCCGGCATGCTCTCCTCCGTAGTGGTGCTGGTTGTGGTACTTCTGCAGACGGTGGAAGTAGGTCCCAGGGTGGCGACTAGTGTCCAAAAAGTGCAGGAAATAGTGGGTGCTATCGTACACCACGTAGCCTATCAGGTAGCCCGACCAGAAGCAGGCCTACAGCAAGGGATGCGGGAATTGCAGCGATTGGAGAGCGGGGTAAGCCAAGACGCAGATCACGAGGGCGAAGGGCGGCGGGAGGACAAGGCGGCTCCTAAATCAGCAGAGAGTTACGGATCGTTGGGCAGCATGTGGTGGATACCATGGAGGAAGAAGTGGAGCATCCTGATCACCCTCACGTCGGGCAAGTACCACTCGGCGTGGAAGATAAACCTGTGCAGCAGGTACTCGACCAGCGTGAAGCAGATTACGCCAAAGGCAGCCATGAAAAGTCCGGAGAGGGGGTCAAAGCCTGCCCATTGCTGTTCTCGCGTGAACATATAGAGGATGATGATGGCTGGGATCACTGCCACGTGCCACCAGGTGCTGTAGGAGAGGCGTTCGAAGAACTCGCTTTCGAAGAGGCGGGGGGAAGGCACGAAGAACCAGTGGGGCGCGTTGACCACCTCCTTGTACTTCTCCTGAGAGAGCTGCCAGATCTGGTAGGCGAGGGGCTTGGAGGGGTCCAGTAGTCTCTCCTTTTCCTTGCCCACGTAGCCGATCAGCATGGACTGCGCGAGATTCTCGGCGAGGGGGAAGTGCGCCTTGATGTCTTCGCTGATGTCCCTGTTCTTGGCAGAAATTATGCTTTTGGGGCCGCCTGGGTGGTGCTTGGCGAAGGAGGTGGCATCGATGACTTGGTTTTCCATGAACATAACCAGGTTGCCAGTGCGTTCGGCGTATTTCTCTGCTTCCTCGAGGGACTAAAACTTGATGTAGGTGTCTTTGGTCTGCATTTAGGGGAATCAATAAATCAAACAATAATTAATTGCAAGCTACCATTAATATTCTTTAAACGTGAGCTTATACTAAAAAACCAATCTTTGCGGAGGGGGGTGAAGCCCGCCTATTTTTTGCATGAATGAGCCAACCATTCATATTGAAAGTGTATTATTGTTTATTGATGAGTGAATAGGAAAGTGGCCAAAATCACGAGCTTCCCGTCAAGAACAAGGAGGAAGCTGAACGCAAGTTTGGATGCCCCTGTGGCAAGTGGTACCTATCCTATCCCGCACTCTTCACCCACGTCAAACAAAAACACGAAGGAAAGGTAGCCACAGATTAACCTAGCCCCCAGGCCAACTCATCAAACCCAAAACCGATAAGACTCGCGGACGCCCCCGCCTCCCCACCAATGCACCTTATCCTTAATCCAGAACAATGACGAAGAAAACTCGATCGCGAACTACGATTGCGTAGAAGAACTCTAGAAGGCAGTCCAGAACAGGACCAATATCGATTACGACTAGCCTTACGAGTGCAGCGAGGGATCGGAAACCTGCCAGGATATGGGTACTCACTTCCTCAGGATAATGGGCGGACAGGGCGAAGAGAAGAAGCTTCTCACGTGTTTCCTCAACTATTGAGGTTCACGGTGAAGCGCAAGTACGAGGAAGGATACTGGGAGACCAAGAAGCCGACCGATATCATCGACCTCTCCAACGATATAGTCAAGGACCACGATTAGCACAAGAAGGCCTTCCCTATCGAAAAGGACACCCTTATTGATCTCTTATTCGTCCTCTTCAGGTGGATGTACAAGAACAAGTGGACCGATCACAAATTGCTCAAACGCACCACCGAACAAGAGCCACCCAAGGCCTGAAAAATGATATCAGAACTGCCATCTATCAGCATTAAACGCTTACCAAAGTGGCTAGCAGGTGGGACGGATGGTAAGATGGCGGGAGGATAATCTTTGGGAAAGTGAGACGATATTTATAAATATAGTCATTCATTTAGATGGAGGTCCTGCAGGCATTTGATCATTACCATGGTGGATTTGGAGGACGAAGAACTGGTCAAGAGTCTGCTCGAGTTGTTTGACAAGAAATGCAAGCTCTGCCACCAAAACTTCGACCTGCGTTCACACACCCCCATGATGCTCTGCCTCAGCCAGCACATCTGCTGCCAGGCCTGCATCAATAGTCGCATAGAACCCAAAAGGACAGCCTCAAATGTCCCTTCTGCACCAATCGCAAAATCAAAAAGAATTAAATATTCAAAGTGAGAAGGTTCGATGCCATCATTGAGCTTCATGAAACATACTAAATTTACAACAAGAAAAAGGCAGCAGAATATTACGAGAATCTCAAAGCGACCTGAGGGACAACATATAATAAAGCAGCAATCGGAAATGGCTGGCTTAGCTTTAGTAAAAATAGTCTCAGATTAACTCTATGTATAGTTTTCTCATGACCAGTCTAAGGATTTCTTCAGGGAGAAGAAAGCTGCACAGGCCATAGAGATCCTGGAGGAAATCATTTACACGTATCCTGATAGCAGCAATCATATAGAATTCATGGGTTGGGGCAGCAAAGACTAAGCCTAGGGATATTACAGTGAC
This sequence comes from Nymphaea colorata, assembly GCF_008831285.2. Lineage (NCBI taxonomy): Eukaryota > Viridiplantae > Streptophyta > Magnoliopsida > Nymphaeales > Nymphaeaceae > Nymphaea > Nymphaea colorata. The sequence continues at coordinate 51,226 of NW_022205078.1, forward strand.
ATCCAAACCTGGTTCAATCGATAGGTTGGCAAATCTAAGGTATCCCCTTTGGATTTGCTAAACCTCTGCTACCTTAAGAATGGAAATTACAACGAAAAGAAAGATTTTTACCTAAAAATGAGCAAACTATCACCAGATGATTATAGGATTTGGTATGGCCTTGCCCTAAATGATTACAACAATTCCAATACAAAATGCTGAAGATATGTTCCTCAAAGTCATCAGTATGAACCATAATTTGATAAACCCTATGAAATGATGGCCTTCATTTAATTAACGCCAACAAAAACAATTAGAAAGCGATTTCTATGGCACAGAAGCATTATCTTACTCTCCAAAGAATATCTACGCAAGATATGTAATCGCATTGCTCTTCCTAATTAAAAAAGGAATTAAAAACTCGCCCTTCTGTAAGAGATTATAAAAGATGATCCATTCTTTCTGGCAGCTAGAGACTAGCTTGGAGTTATATATATGAAAAATCTTAACAACTCTAAAAGGCAGAAAAGCATTTCAGATAATGCATTACGGTAAGTCCGAACGCTGATATACCCAAGATGCATCTAGCAGAGTGCTTCATTTTTAGTAATAGGGCCAAATAAGCCATCCAATTACTGAACGAGTGCAAGTAGAGTAGTGACAATAACAAGGCTTTCTCATCTCTGAAGGGACAAGCATTCATGAAGGCGGGAGACAACAAAAACGCCATCTTTTTTCTCTAAAAGGCAGGGTAAGATGCAAATAATTGCTAGCTGATTTGTATATCCTAGAAGGGATGCATGATAAAGCTTTGAGTATACTAAAATCAATCGTTACCATCTTTCCAGATGAAGAAGTAACTTTTATGATGAAGATGGCTCACTGCTATACCAAAATGAAGAAGTTCAATGAGCTCTTGCCCTATACCAGGATGTTTGATCCTCTCTCCAGACCATTAAATGGCATTTGAAAAGATAGCTCTCCTCACAGATAAAACACATCGCTAAACCCAAGAGTAGCGAGAAGAAACGACCTCAATCCACCCATCGCAAGATAGAGAAACCGCCTGTCTCCAAGGACAAAAACAAATCTATCCTCCACAACTCCAAGTACAAATGATCTTTATCTTATTGATGAGTATGGTATGTGTGATATGATGGGTTTAACTCTTATCAACAGCACTTCTTTTGCTTTATCTCTGGAGTGAATTCCTTGAGACTCATGACTATCTTCGAGTTTTCCTCGCGGGGTTTGACCTGTTGAGTATGGTGGCGATGTCGTTGATGGCCTCATGGACCTCTCTGCCTGTCTTTGCGGAGACAGGTAATATCTGAGGTTCTCTTTATCGCACCACTGTATTTCCTCTTTGCGTAGTCTCGTCTTGGGATCGTCGGCCTTATTGACGAACAGATAGATTTGGCACTCCTTCTTGATGTGCTCCTCACCTCATAGAGCCAATACTCGTCAACCTCCTGCAGTGACAATTTGTTATTGATATCTGCGACCAGTATGATGGCATCCGCATCCTTGTAGTAGCTCTAGACGACGGATTTGAACCTTTCCTGTCCGGCTGTGTCCCAGAGTTGCAGTTTGACGAAATCTCCATCGATGTTGAACGACCTTTCTCTTGGATGATTTACTTGAACTTGAAATCGACGCCGATGGTGGGGAGTAGGTTTTATTCAAAGACGTCGTCGGAGTACTTTGCAGGAGGGCGGTTTTGCCCACTCCGAGGGGCCAACGAAGACCACCTTGAAAATGAAATCGTAGTTTCTCTGCATTTTGGTTATTATAATTCTCCACCAGCATTGGATATCTTATCGTAGCATAATCTTGCCGAAAAGGAGAGCTCAGTGATGGAAAAAATGGGTCAGATCAGCTCTCGACGAAATTAAACGAAACTTACTGAATTTGCAAAATGGTATAATTATTATTGTATGGAATAGGCTCAGTCCAAACTTTCCATTTCCTTCAAACCGCCCCTGCCCAGCATCCGAGTCCTCCCCTCGCCCAGATCCCCGTCCCTCCTCACTCGCCGTCCAACTTGCCAATTAAACGGACTTCAGCTTCGAAATCAATCGTGAGGGCGTCAGTTGAAAAAAGCGGAAAGGAAAGGTAGATCGAGAAGGAGATAAAATATACCAAGAACGTAAGGCCGGAAGCAAGAAACGAAGTCAGTTTTATACAGAGCGAATCGAATACCCTCATTACTCACGGCCTTCGCAACCATCTAGAAGAAACGCAGACCACAGTCCAAAAAGTTAAGTCTCTATCCCGCGAGAAAAGGGAAGGGTCAAATTGGAAAAGGAGTAATCCATAGAACGGGCCACCAACGGATTCGAAAGTCTCAGCGGCGTGAGTCAGACCAATAGGAAGGGCGCCTAGAAGAACGAGGAGTTCTATCTCTATTGGAAAAATAAGGCGCATGAATATTTGGAGTCCAATATCAAGTTCATGGATCAGATTAGCAAGTTGAGCAAGCAGAACTAAGACCTTAACGAGGAAATCCGAAAGATGAAGGCGAGGACTAACTAGATGTCCAATCCCAAATAGCAAAAAGCCTATCAGGATATTAGCGGGCTGGATGTGAGGGCGATCAGCATGCATTACCTGAGAAGATCGAATAGATGTAGAAGTAGCTGAAGCGAAAGGAAATCGTCATAATATCCTACGAGATGAAGCTAAAAGAGCTGAGCCAGACATAGTTGGGGAAAACTAAAGGCCAAGATTATCAATAGCTTGAAGTAGGAAGTATTTCAGTTGAGATAGGAGAATAGCAAGCTTTCGAATATAATAAAAGCTACAAAGGGGGTGACGATTAGTGGAAGAAGTAAAAGGAATATGAGAGGCAGCCAAATCATATCAAAAATGCCAAATCATGATAGTTATATTATTTTTATCTCACTTCAAAAGTTACCAAAATCAATATTAATGCGATGTTGATATCCTTAAAGCTTTGTTGCAAGATTTAAATTAATTGATTGTGAAACAGTTAACTTAGGGGTTGGGGTTGGGGTTGGGGTTGGGGTTGGGGTTGGGGTTGGGGTTGGGGTTGGGGTTGGGGTTGGGGTTGGGGTTGGGGTTGGGGG
>NW_022205079.1:0-32015 GCF_008831285.2 Nymphaea colorata
CCAACCCCAACCCCAACCCCAACCCCAACCCCAACCCCAACCCCAACCCCAACCCCAACCCCGATGATTTTTATTCAAATATTGATTTATATACGCCCAAATCAGATTTGGCATCGATATGATTCAATAATGCGATGGTATGTATCCCACAAGTATCCTAATTTCCATTATCCTCTATTTTTGCTCTAAACTTATATCATCCATCCTGCCCGCCATCATCCATCCCACAATCCTCCCAACTCTCGCCGCCATCCTGCAGCAAAGTTGAAGGGCCTAATCCTGAGCCCATTGATCAAGAATTCATTTAAAAATCACCCCAAACGAACGATTGGGTTTGCAAACATATCACATTTTTAAAGATTTACATCACGACCCAGAGCCCTCCAAACGCGAACGCTGCATCCCACCGACAGTCTTCCCTTCGTTTTCATGACTGTCTGAGCTACGGAGTAAGAATTTGGGGCCTTTTTCTGTGTTGTGGAAAAATAATTATTGGCGAAGACCTCCAGAATGTTCAGAAAACTAGATTATACTCAGCCAATACCCGACCTCATGCCTCTCCTATCATTTTTCTTCCATATCCTTCGGTCAAGGTCCCATCCTGCTTCTATTCTTTCCGTCAGTTGGCCATATCTATCGAATGCCCTTCGCTATTAAGCTTGAACGGATGGTGACTATTAATAATTGATTAAAAGCAATGGAGGCCATCATCACTCCTTTCAACAAGCGCGAGATCAACCTTTGCTCCGACCGCTGCATCACCACTCTCCACCACAAGAGCTTCACTCCCGACGAACTTACGTGCCTCCAGAGGTAACCCGTCTATCATTTAGATGCACCAGGAATATGCTACGCGCTGGCAATGGGTGGCAGAGATTAAGATCGGATTCTTAGGAGTTGCAACTTAAGGAGAGCGGGCTTTGAAGCAAAAAAAAGAATGATGGTTAATAATTTGTGTTTGTTTATTTTTTATTATACTTGACAGAGGAAATCAGGTGAACCTCACCCTTACACATGGAAATAAATAAAAAAAGAGAGAATTATGGTGTGGATATACGGGAAAAAGGAATGGAGAAAGATGGAACGATGGGTTCAATGGCTTTGGATAATAGGATTGATTTATATTTAAAAATACTGGCCTTGGATGGCATTTCCGTTTGATTTTTGGGGTGGTGGACGGTTGATGGTAAAAATCAAGGTCTATTGGAAGTAAATTATCGATTTTTCTTGCTATTTCTTCTTTCCATACCATGGTTTCATTCACTGCCCACCGATACTCCAGGACTGCATTGGAATGCTCCTCAAGACTTCTTTCTCATCGATGGGGTCCGGTACTCTCAGGGCGGTTATATTTCGATCGTTCCTTTCGAAGGCTTCCCGCAATTCCATGGCAATCCTGACCACGTTTTCCTTGATCTCCTATGGCGGGTCTTCCTTCTTGCCCTATCCCGAGGCCTGGATGATGGAGAAGAGCTGCTACCACGAGTTGGCAATCTGCAGCATGGTTTATTATACTTCGTGGATCATCTATGCCTATCCAACAAGCAAATATTATTATTAAGTTTAAATCGGGGGGAATAGACTGATTGTTAGATAGATAGGGGTATATATGGATGGGTATGTGAGGCAAATATGACCGTATTTAAGTTTATAAATCATGATTAAAGTTGGCATTAATACTCTCATCAGAAGAACCTTCACGACCACTTCCCCGATCCTCAAGAAAAGTCACACATTCTCATAGTTATAACTAAAGCAGCTGATATCATAGCCGAACGAGTTGCGATAGGCGATGGTCGAGCAGATAAGGCAGTTCGGCGAGTTGTCTGTTCCGAACTATTGGAAGCAGGCGCTGACTGATGAACGGTTCGGATACTATCGGCAGCAGAACGTATTCTCCAAGGAAGGGGATTTCATCACTGCTCCTGAAATCTCCACTCTCTTTGGAGAAATGGTCGCCACTTGGATCGCCGTCTTCCTGCAATCCCCCAAAGTGGCTGCGCTCAACGCCTTCACCAATGCAGTAGAAAAACCCTTTAGGATTGTGGAGCTGGGTGGAGGAAGAGGCATGCTGATGCAGGACATCCTGAGAAGTTTCCATTCCTACAAGATAAACAACCATTTCGATCTTTGCTTCATCTAAAGTACCGACCTTTCGATGTAGTCTCGGAGTACAATCGCAAGTAGCAGCAAAAGAACGTTATGGACGAGTTCAAAAAGAACAAAACATTCTTCAGGTTCGATTACGAGAATGCAACGCCTTTGAGAGAGGAATTCATTGCTGAGAATTAGTTCAAAGAGATACGGTTGAAATGGTTCAGTAAGTTGTAGGACTTGGTAAAGGAGGATTACGAGGCGAAGAAGAAGGGAAAGTAGGTCCCTTTGACCATCTTCGTGATGAATGAATTCTTCGATGCGTTGCCCATCACCATCCTGGAGTATACTAGTTTCGGATGGAGATAGAAAGTTCTAAAACTGAGCCAAAATCCATAGTAAATGCCCATATAAATAGACTTCCGTTTGTTTTGGATAACTCATCACAGCCACTCCACCAAAAATTAATCCCAAATATAGACAAGCCTGCAGTGGGTGACCGGTTATAGATCAGTCCCTAAAGCTACATCACATGGATATGATGGCAAGATGATAAAATTGACTGGCGGTGCCATTCTCAACATCGATTATGGAGGGAACGGCCCATTTGTCGACAGTATCAGGGCCATCAAGAGTCATAAGTATATACCAGCTCCATTCTATTGGCAAATACCAGGAATTTGCGATCTGTCAGCTCACGTGGCCTTCGCTCCTCTCGCCCAGTACGCGTAAACAATCACACATTTAGAGAAAGAGTGCCAGGAGTAAAGGCTTTCGAGCTTATCCCCAGCAATTCTTCCTATAGGCCATGGGATATAGACCAGAGTATAGGCTCTGAGCAAGGGCGCCCCAAGGAAAAGGTGCAACGACTTGAGAGTGAATATAAGAGATTAACTTCACCGGAGGAGATGGGTTAATTTTTCAAGGTTCAGATAATTTCTTTGGAGTAATACGGTGAGATTTACCCTCACATCACTGTCAATCCAAACGTCTACTGATCAATACATATAATTGCGATAAGGGAAAGATATCAATTGTTTTCGTCGATTTAGTTCTTGTGCAATTTGATGAGGTTGTGGATATCCTACAAGGCTCTCAGTTTTCTTCTCTAACCTTCTTCTGGGTGTATCGAGGAAGCCATGACATTCTTAGCCTTGGCTTATGAGTTTTGTATATGTAATGACTGCAATTCCGCAACCTAATTGCGAAGACTTTCGATTTCCTGTTCCCAAAATGAGCTTTTTCTTCTTGCTTTTTCGATCTATTGCGCCATCTTGTAGTTATCTGATTCGAGAGTGATGATTTTTCTCTGGGCTTAGTGAAGCAAGGCCTTGTTTTCGGAAAGTTATTTGCATTTTAGGGTGAAGGAGTTTCTTAGGTCTTGGATTTACTTGAATAGCATTGACTTGTGGGATTAAATGGCTTGGATTTGCTATGATTATTGTCTTCTCAGAGTGCATTCATTCATCCATTTATTCTTTTCCCTTTCTCCTTCTCCAGCTCCTCCTATAGAGCTTTCTTCATCTATTTCGATTCCAGTGTTGATTTTTCCCACAATTTTTCCATTTCCTTCTTTTGGGACTTGAATTTTTCAGACTCCAGTCTCAGATATCTGATATCTCTTCCATGAAGACCATTTCTTCCGCTTTGTTTTATAGTGATTTTTCATAACTTATGCATTTTTCCTTCAAGGCTCTGCACTGAAGCTACCATTCGTCGATCAATCCCTAGAGGTCAGCATTAGATTTCATGAGTTATTCATTTTCCAGTCTTAACCTTTCTTCATTAATTTTGATCTGTTCGGTCATGTTCTTTATATCCTGCTATTTCCGTTAGTCCTCTTAACGATATTAACAACTTATTTCTTCAGCTTTATATCTCTTTCTGCAATTTTTGGTTATTTCTCATCACAAGATTGTACTTTTATTCCTCTTCCTTGCGATAGGACTCATAAATGAATACCATTTCTTCGATTTCTAGCTGAAACTTGTTGCGTTCGCTCATGATTTCCTTCATTTGCGAGTTGAAGACTTCGAAGATCTCGTTGACTGTCTTTGCGATCCGGGTCTAATCATGCGAGAGGATGCATCTTCTCAGTTTGTTTATCTATATCTAGATCTTGAGTTTAGTCTATCGGCTTATGCACTCGACATCGATCAGTTGGATATCTTTGGTCTGCTTATTCTCCTTGTTCTCCCGAACATCACTCGGGGTTACTCTTGACATATGATCTTACTTTTTGCTTTGTTTGATCATTCTAAGTTCCTCTTTCAGTGACCCTATCTCTTGCATGAGTGATCCGATGGGAAGCGTATCTTCGGATTTGATGCGATTTAATTTTTTATTGCAATTTTGGGTCGTCATTTTCTTTTTCTAATTCATTTAAAAAGGGTGATTATATCATCACCCTACCATATGCAATATAATTGCAATTTATTCGTTAAAGATGAACGTGAGTCAAATCAGAGAGAAGTACAAACAGATCCTCGACGATAGCGAGGACAGTGACGAGGAAATAGAGAATAAATCATATAAATCTAAAGCGCCCCTTGGGAGGACCAGAGTGCTCACATAGCAAAATTAAAATCTAAGCCAATCTGTCGTAACGGATTGCCAACCATCGTCCAAGATTGTGGTCTCGTTGAAATAACGCATCGCACAGGGACTCAAGAATCTCGGTAAGAAGGATGAGGAGATTGTAGGATTGAAGCAATAGATCATTCGGATGGAAGGCAAGAATAAACTCTTGGAAGATGAGTTGAAAGACATGAGGAAAGTGATTGAAAAATAGGAAAATAAGCTAATCGACGAAAAAGTTAGGTCAGGGACGCTGGAAGCAGAGATAAAAAGATTGAAATAGGTATTATAGGCATCGCATATGGACAAATAGCTCATATACAAGCAGGCAGAATATTATAAAAAGGAAATAAACGGCCACAAAAATGATAAAAATGGATTGAATAAGAAAATGGAGAGCATGTAGAAAGATATAAAATAGGTGGAAAAACTGAGGAATATGAACCTTCGACTAAAAGATGATCTGAAGCGTATGCATATAATCCTCAACGAGCTGAGTTAGAAGAAAGATGGGAAGAAACTGGTGGATAAGCATTACCTGGGCAAGCCTTACAAGGAGCATCACCATTGGTTTCCTCAAAACTTGATCGGTGAGGTGTAGCTTTTTCTCAAGAGAGAGCAAATAGGCCACGGAAACAAAGATTTCCTCAACAATTTGGTCAAGTTTATCGACAGGTACCACCGGTAGACCAAGAGATAAAAGAAATCCAGACCAACCACTTGTAGCGAGTAGATAGATCCAGAATGTATGCTTCATCTTTTTGCGAAAAAAGCAGCTCAATCCCCGCACCCAATTCCTCGGCAAGAGTACAATAAAGGAAAATATTGTCATGAGCAGGTATACCAAAAATGGCTCGAAGAAATATACCCAGTCTCTTCTCTACACTGAGGGGCCATCATTATAGCTAAAATGCGAGCAAATTCTTTCCTAATTTTCCAAGATAATGTCATAGGCCTTACAATAGCGATAGTTAAAAAGGAAGAGAATCTTGAGGTTGATCCACGAGATGAAGCGGAGCGTTCTTTCCTTATTCTAAGAGTAAAACTGCATTAAAAATTACGAGCAGTTATGATCTCTCTATGCTTTTTAAATTGCTTTAATAAATTTATTAGCGACGAATGTCCAATCTTGCCTAGATGGAAAAACACCGGCTGAGACTCTACGGGGAAATGCTGAAGCACGATCTCAACGAACGCAGAAATCATGAAAAAATCTAAAAATAAGCAATCTTGAAACGGGATAGTATGGACCTCGAACGCCATATCTAAGTAAAGAACCACCCACGTAGAACACTAGAAAAATGGACCTTTCCAAAAGATTGGAAATAAAGGAAATGAATACCGCCCTTAAGGAGGACAACATGATGCTGAGCACTCTGAAAAAGAGCATGCCTTTTGGGAAGACTTACGCGGAATAGGGGCAAAACTTTATAAGCGAGATTCACTAAATGGACAACAAGAGACTCAACCGGCTCAAAAACGACCTCGCTCAGCAATACCACGATAATAGAGACTTCACATCCGTAGAATTCGGTTTATTTAGAAAAAAGAGTGATCGAAGAGAAAATCAAAGAGATTGAAAAAGTCGAGGCCGACAGACATGCCAATAGGATCAGGGAAATGCAGATGGAAAGCGTCAAGAGCTATGAGAATATCAAAAGAAAGCATCAGCAGGATATGCAACTCTTTGAAAAGCATAAAAAACTAGTTGAAGAGAACTAGAATTACAGGGATCAAATATAATCCTTTACTCAAGTTAAAGGCGGCATGCTGGATAGGTTCAATCGAAATTAATACCTGCAGCGCAGGGCCAGTCTAAGGGAAAACCAGGATGAAATCATGAAGCAGATGGAATAGTTCTAACGGAGAAAACATCAAGACACTGTAGAGTATAAAAAGAAAGTGGGAAATCTCTAGGAAAGCATGCTCGCCAGCATCCTAAGCAAACCTCCCAGATACGAACCGAAAGCCTATAGCTCAGAGCTGAGACATCAAATGCAAGAGGATAGCATGAGGAGGTTTGAAGAGACTAGCGCCAAAAAGGAAAAGATAGAACTTAACAACATCTACGGTGGAGTCCATGGCAATTAGAGGGAAAAAATGATTAGAATCATTGATAGAGGATTGGGAATCGACCGCTACTCTCAGCAAAACCTGTCGACCAACTCCAAAAAACCGGATTTGCATATTTAGTCCCAGGTCAACGCATAAAATAACCCATAGCTACGACTAAGCGAATCACAGAGATACCCAACTCCGAAGAACAACGAAAGACTCAACAATTCCCAGCAAATCCACGCAAATCCAATCCCTGACCATCATCACCAGCAATAGCCAGCAGTAAGGGACTTCAGCGCGTCCCAGGTGAGTAACAACAGCAGTCAGAACCGCAGATACTTCAAGAGTTACGACCTAATCACGGGAAAGAACCGATACTATGGAGCCGAGTGATTGAAATTTTGATTATTATATCAGGCATATACATATCATAGGAAAATTCTTGTGTAAATTATGGTATTTGAGGGACTGCCAATACGGCAACGCCGAAAGGATTCTATATTACAACGTCGGAATCGTGATCAGCGTATTTTACGGAATTTTACATTTACATATTGCAGAAGAATTACATTTTTTAACCCAGAAGAACATCGGTCTTGAGATGGACCAAATCGAAGACTCGAAGAGTGTGGTAGAACATTTATTATCTGTCTTTGAATTTGTGAGGGAATCGGCACATGGGAACCCATAGATTTTATATGTGTTTTTCTATGGTCCGATACCGTGCTAATTTTTGTTCAATCTTTCGGAAAGGTAAAGGCTGAGCCACGTATCTTCTTGTTTTGAGACGCTGTGGTAGTGGCGAGCGTTGAAGAAAACCAATTGAAACTCTCTGTTTTATTTTGCCTAAAGGAAATAGTAAGATGTTCCTTATTCGTCAATTTTTATGGTGGATTTGCCTTGATTGATAACCGGTAAAACTGTTAATGGTTTGCACGGTATACTGATTTGATTGGATAATTTGGTGACAGGGTAAGATCGTATGAGAGCATGTTCATATTGTTATTCTTGATGATGTCTGAAACCTAAAGGAAGCGTTGGCGCTGTTTGGTGAGGTAGTTATTGAGTTATGAAATATTGGTAGCAACTATTTGGATGATTGCATCGGTCATTAGCTAATTCTCCTATTCCTACTTGATCAGTTCCAGCAAGTATTTCAATCTGTTTCTCCAATTGATTTTTTATTTTAGCACAAGGATATCTTGCGAGTTGAGGAATCTTTTGATGGCTTGCATGAGAAAGTAGTCATAGTTTAGCAGCTACAGATGTTTATGCTAGTTTCTATTCTCGAGCATCAGTTTCTTCTCCGAGAAAAGGAGCCTAAATTACAAATGGAAAGAAAAGGGACGGTGGTTGGGGATGAAGTTGATGTTCTTGCTGGGACGCTTGAAGATCAGTTTTACCTCCATGACTGTCGAGTAAAGTTGCTTCCGGCCCACAATGCACTCCTTTTCCAACGTATTCTCCACTCCTTATATGAGAAGCCTTATGGGTTCGTTATTCGTTGGCTGGAAGAAATCGAAATGCACCTCATAGGAATTTTCATACTTCCACAAATACTTCGTTGCTTACAAGATCAAAAACTACAGCTCTGAGACATCGATGAAGTGAACGTAAAGCACTTTGATCACCTTGAATTCATGGATTTCCTTTTAGAGTGAACAGATCAATTGGCCAATGAGTTGCTGGCCGATCCTGGCATCAATGAGGTAGATAAAAGGGGCATTCTATACAATCTTGATTAAATCTATGGAGTTATATTGCATCTATCGAAAGTCCGGTATTGAGTTTTTGAACATATTTTCAATCTATGTGTTTAGATTCTTCTATTATACGAAGATGTGTGTGAATTAGATGGGCGGTTTCACGTATTTTTAAGGTTAGAATGGAAAGATTGATTTCATTGTTTATTTTACTTTATTGTCGATGTATACTTACAGTGCCTAGTTTTAGTGGCTTTTGGAATTGTGGCCGATGTTGAAGTCCTCTTTCACCTTCCGGATCACCTAAGATTTCAGCATGTTCAGTAAATTCATGTCTACTCCTTGTGTATTGACAGAGTTTTAGTTTTTCTGAAGGATGATCGAATTTTTCAATGGTGAATCCTTCTCAAGATCGATGATAGATTTCTAGACGGCGCCAGGCATCGATATGAGTTTCTTTCTCAAAGGAGATTACTTTTTATTGAACTAAATGACTATTTTTTCCTTCTTGTTATTTGAGTTGCTATTCTATCTGACCCTGAAGGTGGTGACGGATTTTGCCTTTTTGTTTAAGAATGGAGATTATATCTTCTTCAGGACTAGATTGGAAACCTATTCCTTTTTTTAGTTGTTGAGAAGTTTTTCTTCAGCTCGGATCATCGGTTTTTTAAGGACGTTAAGATCATAAACTTTTCTACTTCTTATATTATACCGATACTCCTCGGACAAAACTTACATTTTGTTCAATATTTATGCCAAGTGTTATCTCTGAGGCATGAAGATGTGCTTCAGCAGTTAGTGCTATATCGTTTTTTCTGTCCTTCTTTCAAAGCCAAGCACACATTCCAACAAAAACGGGTCATTTTTAGGAGCAAATGTATAGAATTGATTCAAAAATGACACTTTGAGAAACCCCAGATCTGTGAGTATCTTCAGGAGATAGTTATCGTCATAGAAATAATATTCCATTCTTTATTTTTGCTTCCTGATATCGTGGGTAAGAGAGGCTATGTATTCTTTCCATTTCAAGATCAGCTAAAGAACGTAGAGAGTCAGCTTGCTGAGATGGTTAAAGCAATCAGAGAACAGTTAAAACTTAGTTTTGCTCATTTTCCCTTCGGAGGTTTGCTAGCTCAGTTTCAGTTTATATCCTTGCGCTCGATATTTTTCTCTTTAATTTTTTCTCCTCTCGTTGAATAATCTTTCCTTCGAAACGTGCAAATACTCATACACATCTTCCGGTTTTAGTTCAGCAAGATGTTTTTCAAATTGCGTAGGCAAGCCTCTCTGGCATTGATGCTTTTGAAAGAGAGAAATAAATATGCTCCTATCTTTTGATCAGTTCTTATTATTTGGCGAAGGCGGGTGCAATATTTTGGAAAAACGCGGTGAAGATATACTTTTCGAAGTAATATCTGTGAAAAAAAGGGATGTTTCTGTTGTGCCATAGCAGTTCCAGCTTGGTCAACTGTTTATCGAGGTCGATATCATCCCTGAGGATGCGTAGATGCAATTTTTCAGACATGATTTGATAATTTTTGGATATTTATTATGATTTGAATGAGGTTACCATCTGTCCTCGGTTTCTTTAGGAATATGATCCATGCTTCAGCTCGAAAGTTTCATAAACGATATCGTAATTGGTGAAGAATAAAAATTGCAGCATTTCCTTTTGGTGTAGAAGTAACTAGTTGCTCAGATTGGTCTATGGGTAAGCCTAGAGATCCTTTCTTTCGGTCATTATGTTTGGCTTTGATTTTATTAAGATTATAAAACCATCCAGCTTAATTATGAATCATCTGCATACATGACATCTATCCACACCATCTGGACATAGGTATATAGACCAAAAAGTAGAAAGAAAAACTAGCAAAAGTAACTACTCGATGATTGCATAAACAGAGCAATTAAAGTTTTGGAGGAATAACCGATTATTTATCTCTTCCATTCTATCGAATGTCAATCATTACTGCCTAGGTCGAATAGCAGATCAGATAAATTGCGCTTCTGTTTGTCTCTCACCTGGAACCGCTGAAACAGACGACAGCTTTGATCACCCATGAACAATCCGCCTCCAAACTGGACCGCGTCGATGCTAAGCTGATAAAAGAGGCCGATAAATTGAACAAAAAGGAAAAAATGTCTGTCAAGAAAGAGTATAGAGATAGACAGAGAGTCGGAGCAATCACTTACAAAAGCTATACCATCCAATACAAAAAGGCTCTTGTTGCACGCATTCGGCAAGCTCTGGAGACCACAGACGAGCCACTCTCGAAATTGATCCGAAATATTGCCAAAGAATAAATGATACACCCCAAAAATATCACCAGATGGTACCACACCAAAGAACTGAAGAAAAAATAGGGAGGAAGGAGAGCCCTGTACCCCGAAATGGAGATTCGCTTGGCAAATTTCATCCTCAACAATCCCACCATGAAGAGAAAGCACATCCTCAGACAGGCCAAGCAGATCATGGAGGATCTCCAGATCCCTGATCGGAATGAGTTCAACTTCAGCAAGGGGTGGTACGAGCGATTCAAAGAGAGACTAAGCAAGAACAAAGTGACGAAGGGGGCCAAGCTGGAGGATATCCTAAAACTCTAGGCAAAGGATGAAAATTGCGATGACATTGTCAAGCAGGAATACAAGGAGGAATAGTATACCGATGAAGAGTGTGAGGAATATTATGGCTCTGACGAGGATTCTGAATAAATAGTCAAGGAATAAAACCTCAGTGAATACGGTGAGAATGACCAAGATTTCGGCAACGTGAAGCTCTCCGAGTCTTCAGGCAACGACTAGCCGCAGGACAACGCGAAGGAGCAGTCCATTTTCGATTCATAGGAGTAGGAAAACTAGGTGAAATACGAGTAATAGGCAAGCACGGACATGATGATCAAGGAATAGAAAGAGAAGCTGGCGAAGCTATCAAAATAGTCAAGGCTTGATGTGATGATGATTTTATTATTCTATTATTATTTGGAATATCGAAAATGTTAAAAAAAGGTCGGTGCGGAAGCAGCTCCGAGACCCTTAAAAAATTCTAATAGTTTATGAAGAAACGTTTATAGAAAAAGAACATCCTGCAGGTATTGAGATCACGATATAGTCCAACGAATCCATCAATAAAAAAATTTAATGCTTCTAAGAACTACTAAAACTCACGAAATCCGGTGAGACTCTGGTCCATCACACCCCCAAAGAGACCTACCAGCCCATTAGTCGAAGCTATAAAAACATCGGTGAGAATAGAAAGGAGGAATGTGAAGTATAAGAAAATACTGAGCTAGTCTTGGGGAAACTAGACAGGATGGTCCACGACGTGAACGGATGGATCGGCTCCAAAAAAGTATCCGAGCATGAGTCGGCGGACCGCAAATACAAGCCGAATTAAAAAAAAGAGATCAATTCTACTCCTAGCGAGGAACAAAAGTTCAAAAAGTTTGACTATAAATCCGCCAAAGTCTCCAGGATCAAATACGGAACTCATATACAAGAGTTCGTCACTGAGGATGGCCCTATGATCGAATAAAGGCCGGGCTATGCCCCCAATAGACGGAAGCCTTACATGACTCGTCACAACTCCTCTCGAAACCTCCTAAAAATAAAAACGCCACAAGCAAGACCATAGATATTTCATCAAAAACCCCAGATTTCTCCAATCTGAAAAACCAGATCACCGAATATGAAAACAAGGCCAAAGAAATTTACGGTCTAACCTTCGAACTGGTCAAATCTAAAGAGTTCCCGTAAGAGACTGATGACCTTTTCTCGATGAAGGAAGAGAGCAAAGAGATGATGAGAGTTATCTCATTGAATTAATTCAAAAAGACAGCATAGAATCCTTATAGAATGATGGTAAACGAGCACACGAGGCCGGATTCATCAGTCCCAGCTCATTTTTTGGGGATGATAAGGTCTGCTTCTGCAAAGACGCGAAAAAAAATGACTTTGACGACGACTGGAAGCCGATATATCAGAGTGTGATCGATATGCCATAATATTAGTTTATTAATGTCTTTGCGACCAGAAACAGTCCACAACTACGAGACAGCCGTCCACGATTTCTTCATCCGCAGTCTCAACTATTGCGCCTCCGCCTCGCAGAGTCTCGAAACCCCAGAGTTCACCCAGTGCATCAAGGCCAGCGGAATCAACTTTGGATATAGCTACAATGCCTTTGTTCAGTACAAGACCAACTCTCAAATTTTTGGAGAACGTGGAATGAACGAATGAGCAGCATGATTCAATATAAATAAGCCATATCAATCAACTTGCTTCGGATTGTTTATAACATTATCTTTTCAATTTTGGAGAGGAATAAAAAAGAATAAAAATGCATCGATTTTTTGTATTTTTTTGTTGATGTTTGTATGTATAGCATAGGTAATTATCATGCAAATCATATTAAAAAAGTTATATCGTAATTCAATTATAAAAAATGGGTCAAATTTGTCAGCACAGTCAGAGCCTGATGATCGTAACGGAGGCAACCAAGGCTGGAATGGAGGGGGTAACAACCAAGGATGGAACGGAGGGGAAACAACAACAATAACCAAGGGTGGAATGGAGGCGGAAATAACAATCAGGGATGGAACGGCGGCGGTGGTGGCAACAACAACCAAGGATGGAATGGAAACAGCAACAACAACAACCAAGGATTCAGTTGATCATCATCAATCATTATTCCTTAATACCTATCATTTGGGATTATTTCTGTGAAAATCTTTGAGATTGCTATTGAATGAAGGATATACATCATAAAAATCATTGGGTTTCAAGAAGAGGAGAGTTGCTTTTTCTATTGATTCAATCACTTCGCCTATTTTTGCAAGTTATCAGCAATAAACTTAAGCCTTTCATTAAGAGAAAGCTCCAAGAAGTGGCTATGGTTCAGGTTGATGACTTTCCACCCGGAGATATTTAGCAGTTTTTTCTCTAACCTATAATCGGGTCGATTGATTTCTTATTGTGTGAGTGAGTTGATTGCTAATCTTTGCTTTTCATTACTAAAATGGGGTAATCTGTCGAATGGGGAAAGGATTGGCTTGAGTTTTTCCATTTCGTTGACTCTAATCTCGATGAAAAACTTTTCAATACGCTTTAGGGTCTATTTTTGCTTCAATAGCTATATCTAATGGTTGACCAGTTTGGACGTGTTATAAAAATTAACCTATTAACTTATCTTCTTTAGAATTCTTCTCACTCTTTATTGTTTGTCATCAGATTGTTCTTGATTGGCCTATGTTGGCAAGTTGCTTGAAATAGACGGCGAGCCATGGTTTGATTTTCGATGAGTTGGCTGACGAAGTGGAAGGAATGCCAGTCAAAGTTTCGATAGGTATGCGTGCTGTTCTCTAAGTAATCGAGTATAAATTATGATGTGCTGGCCTGAGGATTGAAAATATCTTCATATGCAAAGATATAGAGCTCAAGGAGGATCAATTCATTCACCAAATCAAGTGAGCCTTTTATTTAGCTAAAGTTAATGGATAGTGACTGATAGTGACTTTTGAACATGTCTAGAGAAAGTATGCCTTTGCTGAATAAATTATTGAGTGTTTTTATCTTCTATACTATCACTTCCTGTGATTTATCTTCTATCTTCATGAAGGATGTGAAGTGTGAGTGATTTTATGATACTTTTCATCTTCTGAGCTTATTCTTTCTATGGCTACAGTTGCAATAAGTTTTAAACTAGATCTAGAGGATAAAGCTACAATAATGCTCTAAATGCCCTTATCTTCTGCAAAGGTGAGCTTTAATTAATAACTTTGCTGATTTTGCTGCTTGTATGCGCAATGATATTCATTTTAAACTTATCGAATTCTTCTCTAAAGGTGGGCTTTTCATGTTTTTCACTTATCTTTTACTCTTCACATTGGGATTATCGTTGCGAATATGATAATTTGCCAATTTTTCAAAGATGCATGCAAAATACAACACATTGGCTATTTCAGTTTCATTGTGAATCTTATTTTGTTGCTCCTTCAAGACTGCAGCTTTCCATCTTTAGTTATAATGCTTCATCAGCTAAATTGCTCTTTCTTAGAAAACGAGCTAAAAATAGTTATTCCTGACGCTCAAAGTGAATCCAAACATAATCCATGAGTACAGATACTCTATGGGAAGATGCGTTCCCTTTGAATTTTATTGAAGTTTTAGTTTTTTTTCGCATTTTTAGTAAACCTTTGTCAGGACCAAAGATTGAAGATTGGGTATGATTGGATTATTATATCTTTTTGTTTCATTTCGATTGGTATAGAGCACATAGAACAAGCTCTTCAGCTATTCCGAGCTCATTAAGTTCATTTCCTTCTTGAGAGCGAGGCATACGCTCATGATGAAATCATAGTTAAAGGTATACTTTGGAAAGGATTTTAGCATGATGTACAGTAATTCATATTTTACTCGATTGTGCACCTGTGGAGTCGTTTCTGATATAGAATTATAACTGTTCCATGACGATGGGTCGATGCTTCCTTATTTGATATTCTTTAGAGCTATGCTAATCAATTTAACCAGTGGAAATTCTTCGTAATTTTACCCTCCATTTGTAAGGTAAGGATTAAAATCCTTTACATACTTTGCTGGTTTTGAGTTCTAAATGTATTATTGGATGAATGATGGTTATTCTTCTGATGAGAATATCTCCAGCTCGATCCTTTTGCCTTCATTGCTATATTCTCATATGCGATGCTCTAAATTTCGATGGAACGTTTGAAGGACTAGAGATAGATAAGTTATTAGTGTTTCTTGCATCATGTTGATGCACTGTTTTGATGTGTTCTTACCTGATTCTATTTTTGTGAGCTGTGAAGTAATAGAGGTTGGCAAGTTGTAATGTAGGGTATATGGAGTATGTTGTATGATATTTTTATTGAAGAGGGATGCTGCTATTTTAATCATAATCAAATATAAGCTTGAATTAAAAAATAAGCATAGTTATTATATCAAACGAATACTTTTTTCTTTATCGGCACCTTATCCTCGAAGATGTTGCTCAGGTCTATGTTGACTCTTGACTTGGGGTGATTGGATGGTTTTCTTTGTGTTTTTCGAAGGATTACGAACGGTGGCCTCGCTTGGTGTGGCTTGCTCTGAAATTACGCATGACTGGCATTTAGAGATCAAAGGATTAGTTGTGCTTTACTGTTCCGTCGATGGTGGTTGCTAGTTCTTTGGGGTGTTTCGGTATCTTGATGTAGGGATTTGATTTGTTCTTGAAGTTTGAAGTTGATATCCTGGTAATTGGCAATGAGAGTGGCCATATTATCCTGCTAGTTTTTCTAAACTTTAGTTCCTCTTCAACGAAAAGAAACATTTCTCTTTCTTTTTCCTTCGTTAAAATATACTTACAAGTTGGGCAATCCTGTTGGCAGCAATTTGTTTTATTATCTGAGCAATTTGACTTCCATTTGTGCATTTTTCAGCTAGATTTATATTGGGTTTTTTTATGAGGAGGGCAATCTTTTGGTCCTTTGGTCGCGGTGCATCAGCTGCATGTCGTTAATTTTATATTATAAGTAGAATACTGGGTAATCATATAATCGTAAAATGGATGGATGATCATATCTTATCATATTTCTCTCACCATTACGTTCTATCTCTCGATCCTTCAAAGATCTCACCCAAAGTCTTCTCTTTGTGGTTGCTGAGGATGAGACTGGGATGGGTTTGGATGAGATCAAAGTTGCTGAATTTTTATTAGAATTAATCCTGCAGAAACAATCCACAAAAGTGAAGCATTTCTATACCTTGTCACTCATATGGAAACGCCTTGGCTTGAGTCTCCTGAGATTGGCATTCTGAAGCGGATTTATATTATGCCTTCGCCATTCTATGGCTATTTTTCCTTCATGCTTCAGCGATCCGTAATTGTAGGTTTTATTCATCTTGTTCAATTTTCTCTCTACGCTACAGAGAAAGTTGGCGTTTCTGATTGTAGTCTTTTATAATTCAAAGTAAAGTTAGTCTGTTGGGCACGGAGGTAAGCATGTGCATTAAAATCTTACTTTTTCTTATTATTATGCGTCTCATTTGTTTTCTGTTCAGTATGTGTGTTTGTTTCACTCTTTTTTTCTTATTTGACTAAAGTCCCATCTTCTCTTTTGCGTGTAATTTTAACTCCAATGCTATCGGCAAGCCACTCCAAGAAGATATCTTTCTGCGAGGATAGGATCTAAATCATGTGAAGCATACATAGATGAAACGAAATCCTCCTCTCGCTTTGATTTGCTCATCTTGAAGACAGCAAACGCGGCAATTCCTTAGGAGTTACATACTTTTGCAAGATCTAGTAGTCATCTGAGTTATCGAACATGCCATAAGTGATGCAGTTTGTGTTGACGAAATTAGAGATTTCCTTTTGTCTCATGATGAGGCCGATTATTCTGTCATACTTTGCCGATGTCTAAGGATTAGACTGTGGATATAGACTAATAAGTGTTTTTATTCCAAATAGGCTCGGGTTAGATTCAAGAAGAAAGTCCCAAAGGTGAAATTGATTCTCGGTTGGTACTCTTTATAGAGTGTATTGAGAAACTTGCGATTATTTTCTATTTTTTATTGATTTTCGGTATATTTTCGTTGTTATCAGGACTGGACTTGATGATATCCTTGCAGACAAGTTCAGCCTTCTTCATGAGTGTTAAAAAATACTCACCACGGTGGGCCTTGGAGTCCTTTGCTATCATTTTATGGAATCGAGGATGTTCATATTGTTTGTAGGCTAGCTGAGGTGTGCTGGAGCGGACAAGAGAGGGATGCTCTTCTTCGAAGTGTTTCTTCTTTTCCTCGAAATTCCTATCATCAATTTCATAACTGTCTTCCTCTTAAATAAATTCTCCTCTTCCTGGTACGGTTGATTGGGTATATTCTGTTCATAGTAGGGATTGTAGATGGGCGCTGCTGGTAATGCTCCAAGCTGCATTTCATTGAGTGCGGTCTGATTGTGGGGATGGTTACTTCGATGTTCCAGTTGTAGCTGGCGAGGACGGCGGCGGCGACGGTGAGGTCCTCCATGGACAGGATGTCTGAGAGTTTCAGTGTCATTTCTAATTGTTCGGGGGTCAGAAAGTCAAGCTCCATAATAATCCCTCCAATAAAATAATATCAAAATAATGAAATCTATTTCCTTTATAATTTTCTTATATTCCTTATATCTATCTTCCCTTTATCCCTCATGCCAATCCCTATTTTCCTTTGTTTATTTTCTTCTTTCAAACAGATAAATAGAGAGTCATTGATAGATGGATTGTGTTTGTTAGATTTAAAGATCGTCAATCTATAATCTTCTATTAAAGAAAATAGAATAATGTACACGATCGCGAATAGCTAGACCGCTACGCCGTCCATATTCCCCTAGCACTATCCGCATCCTTTCGACTTTTTTAGAAAAAGTCATATGCAAAACCTCAAGGAGGTCACAGAGCAGAAGAAAAATCGAAGTGAGCAAGAGTACATTAAAAAAAATGGAAATTAGATGGAGAATCAGAGTGGAAATAAGCGTAAAATATGCAAGAAAAAAATGAAAAGAACTATAAGATGATCTCCCATCGAAACAGTGCAGAAATGATCGACAGAATCTTGATCAAAAATGCATTATTAGATCTCAAATACCCGAACATCCAGCCGGCCAACAATACCTCAATCGAATAGAACAATTACTTCCTGACGTCGACCGAGCATATGAAGCGGGATCACCTCATCAAGGCCTACACTCCGCATATACCTAGAATGAATAATAACACAAGTAGAACTTTGTTAGATCTCGTAAGGCAAAATAAAAGTTGGATATGAATAAAATTAGGCCTCTAACTAAAGAGGGACTCTTTGTTCGTCACCAAATCCAATAGTCATCAAAATTTCGCGAAACTAAGGTATGGAGAACTGAAATTAAAATCTGAAAATTTGACCCCTTCTGAAAACTAATGGGAAAATTCGATGAATATGATCCGTTTGGAGCGGAGAGAAAACTAGAAGAGTAAAAAATACTGCAGGATTATGATTAGGAAGATCAATACTGACCAGTTGCTGACCAAAAGAAAAGGATCATAGGCTAAGTTGAAATCAAATAAGATATACAATTACAAAGCTTTGAAGGCAATAAAACCGATTAAAAACTCAATAAGCTAATCTGACTGTCCCAAGACGCCTTAGTTGCTGCTTCCTATCTAAAACAACCAATTATCTTAGATTTAGAATATCTAGTTAAACCCTTGGAGCACAACCGACCTAAAATTGCGAGAATAGGCATAGATTATCCATCCTTATTGACTCACTTTCAATCCATATCATTTGATATGAGTGATTATTAATTCCCATATTTTTATAATATACTCATATCATTCCTAAATCATGCAGGAACACCAACCAAACAGAGAAGCAAATAATTGAGTAGCGTTTAGATGTAAAGATTGCGGAAAATACCCAATACCTAAAGCTGAATGATAATTAATTTGTCCTTTACAATCTTGTAGAAAAATAATCCAATTCAGGCCTGTTCAAAAACTAAAGACTTCTCATATTGAATACCATACAATAATCGATATGCTATCTTAGCAAGGTTCCGCCCTCTTTGATCCCATTTTAAAACGAAAGCGAAGTAAATGGCCAGCAAGCAAAGGAAAAGCTACACTCTATGAAACGTATGAAATGGAGAAAATAAGCTAACCTGCAGGATGCTTACCGAAAAGAATGGCATTGAAATAAAGTGAATAAAAATGAAAGGAAAATAGAGTGGGTTTATTACTTTTCCAACAAAGAACTCATGGAGAATGGTATTATCATTTAGCTTCATCTTCACGAGGCCTAGACATGAAGTTGATGAGAAATATCACAAAAAGATAAAGCCAATCATCGAGGAAAAGAAGCCCATAAATGAGGAAAAACGGTAAATACCCCTCATCCAACCATAATAATCTGAAATAATCAATCAATATATGGAGAAGTCAAAGCATGAGGAGACTCAAATATACAATCGAAGTTCAAAGAAGAATTTAGAAGAAGTAAACAGCCAAACTAATAAATATATCTTAACTAAACTAATTTTCTTAAAACGCTCCTTTAGGGGTATTCGTGAGAGAAAACAGAAGATATAACACTTAGAAAGATCCTGAACATAGCAGAGCAGGGACCATTTATAGTAATCCATTCCATAGTGAAAATTTGGCAAA
Organism: Nymphaea colorata; assembly: GCF_008831285.2. NCBI lineage: Eukaryota > Viridiplantae > Streptophyta > Magnoliopsida > Nymphaeales > Nymphaeaceae > Nymphaea > Nymphaea colorata. The sequence goes on from NW_022205079.1 coordinate 19,610, forward strand.
AAATGATGATATCGTCCAGTTCATTTGTCAAAATAGGAGTTATAAGATTTGCCAAACATAAGGGAAACATATAATCATTGAATAAAGAACCAAACGAACCAATGCCATCAAAATATCCAAAAAATCATCAAAAAATCTATAAGATTCAAATTCTCGAACAAATTTCAAAGTCTTTAGCCATATCTTTCCGAAAGAAGCCAAACCCTCAAGGAAACAGACTGGACAGTCTTTACTACTAAAGCAAGACTCCAAGTCAAAATTTTACTTCGATTTCTTGAATGAATGCATCAATTCACCACTTCTCTTGTTGATCGGCTTCCCTCAACGAAGTAAATAGATTAGTTTGAAAAATTTAGGATTACTTTTTTCACAAAGAGAATGGAATCGTTTATAAAATAGCATATGGAAGGTAAGAGAGCAGTCTCATATACTAGCTTTCTTAAAACACTCCTATAGTGTGTGAAAATTATGAGTATATGATGACCTGAAGGCGTAATTCTTTAGTACGTCAATTCTTCTTCAAAAACTCTCAATAATAGCCACCGTTGTCTGTTTCATAGATTACAAGGGCCTATCTTTTTGTGCAAAGCTTTCCAGCCTTAAAATCCTTCACTAAAAGCAACAAATCATTCAAGCGTTCCAACGTAAACGAAGATATTCTTTTGAAGAAATGTAAAATTTATAGTTATTCATTGTATCAACTGCAGATTTTCATGACATATGCGTTACCTGAACACGTCAAGTCTAAACTGGAGTTATCTTTACCATCAAACCGAATAAAGCAATTTAAAGTTCAGTTTTAAATGAGATGTTTAGCGACATTTTCGTCAACATCCTCAAAGGAGAGCTCTGCCACATATACAATAGCAATCTGTTCGACCAGCTTCGATAGATGAGTCTCTAGATAATAGACTAGGCGGTTAGTGACAGCATTCTCATGCTGGTTAACAGGCTCTTCGGAAAAGGACGGAAAGCGATGCTTTATGGGAAATCATCATTCACTAAGTTTAAAGAAAGTATAAGATCGTGACCACAGTGGACAGCATTCTGCCAGGGTATCTTCTATATTCGATTATCTACAAACTGGGAATCATCATTAAGAAGAATACAAGCATGAAGACAACTTTATCCTGTTCAAAAAACCAAAGCCATAGAAAAGTAATATGTTGTTGGATTCCAGCCTATTGTATACTGTCTGAACTACGAGCAAATGTCCCCTCTTTCCAGCAAATAAAGTAAAACCTTCAATCTTCCCAATAAATAACGAAGAACTGTAAATGCTGATCAACAATGAATAGTACGAAAATATTCCTCCTCAGTAAACTACCTCACTCCTAAGGTCAATATCCAGCTTTCAAAACAAACCCTACACATCAATGGATAGAGTATCCTTATCTATCAAACCATGACCTCTGATATCCTACAGAAGATAACTATTAAATCGTGCTTTCCGCTATCAGTTGGCTCCTGGAGGCGAGAGACACAACTAGGCCTTTGATTGGCTTTATTAAGACCTAGGAACTTATCTTCTGGACGGGAAAGGTGCCAATCATCAGTCTCTTCTACGAAGCTTTGCAGATTATTTATTGCACATGGCGACCTCGAAAAAGCAAATGAGCAAATCAAGCTTTCATTAAAACATTAACATAGATCTTCGGACCAAATAGCATAAAACTTTGAAGAAAAATATGATGTGAGTTCTCACTATTTATCAATGAACCGTAAGGACGAATGCTAAAGGAATTAAACTAATGCAAGTCCATATGCGAAAACAATAAATACGAGGATAGTCCAATATACATAAAGATCTTAATGAAAATGGCAAAGTTGAATCTTTCCATGTCCAAATTCAACGAATCAATATCTCTCAGCATGACAAGCCTGAAACGATTGCAGTCGAAAGTGGAAGATTAGCATATTATCTGAGCTAGGCTGCAGCTTGCGAGTTTCTATAGGTTGGAGAGTTGCTATTGAGGTCTTTCGAACTGACAATCGAAGATAAGAGCTTTTTGAAGTCATTTCCCTCTGTGCTGAACGATGCCAAAACGTAGATAGCATTCGAGCATATAAGCGTCTCTACAGGATCATCCTTTTTCCCTATCTCAAGCGTATGAGTTTGAAATAATCCCAAATTTACCTGATGATCGTGCAATAGTTGAATGTCGCATTCAAGCAATCGAGTCTCCGAGAGCAGCAAATATACGACTGCATCAGGTAGCGGAGGATGCTGGTGGAGGCAAATGCGAAGATGAAGAATTATTTCAAGAATATAGTGAAATTGCATGACGAGATCATCAAAAAGAAGCTGCTTTAGGAGTACCTTTACAATGAGGATGAGTATTTGCTTGCCAAAATAGACAAAAACTAAGTTTAGCTCTTCCTAAAATAAACCTTCCTGATCACTAATCTGATCGGTATAGGTTTCGTGCAAGGGATGTTGAAGGATATCTACTATGATTGACCGTTCGTATATCTTTCTTTTGTGATGAATAATTGTAAACCTGACGATATTATTGTTCCCTATCTAATAAAAATAATGGCAGCTATCCGTCACGACCATCTGTCTTAGATGAAATCGGTCAACAAGTTGCTTGAGATTGCGGAAATGAAGCACTATCTAGAGGAAATGGAGGCTGATAAAGCGCAACAGTTCACTCGCAACTCCACAGCAAGGAAATGCCGCATAATTTTAGGTTTAGACATGCAAATAAACATCAGTCTGTCTCACTGCAAAGATATCATTAGCAAAAACAAAGACAAAACTTGTATGAATCGACGGATGGAAGTCCTGAACTTATGGATAGAGAATGGAACGATCATCCGGAATAAAGAAGCAGTCCTTTTAATAAAATAGTAGAGGAAAGCAGGGACGATCTCAACAGTGCAAGGCTTCCACACGTCACAGGCAAGATAAGATATTTAGTCTAAATTCCACTTTCCACGTCCACAACCCATCTAAATACGCAAAGAACTAAAATTAAATTGCATAATCATACCGATACATCGAGGAGATGAGCTTTCCGCGGTCTTTGCAGCTCATAAATAACCCAAACCAAAACCAACGTTGTTTATTTTAAGCCAAACAAATCTGAGACCATAAGGTAGTTACTAAACCAGATGAAGGTGGAGAAGACAAAGAATAGCAAAATTGAGTTGAATGGCATGATTCACAACCTCAGTGACGTATAATCTCGCAACGATTCCGTTCTCTTTAGCACGAACCAGCTAAAATAACTGAAAAAGTATAAAAATTCATGCCTTTTCGAGAAGATTAGCGTCTTTTGATCCAGAAAATTGGAGAAAAATAAAGCATATGGAAACGCAAATTCAAGCTTAGCTGGCAAAAGCGGAAGATATAGATATAGGGAAGAAAAAGTAACCTCAAGGAGATATCGAAAAGATGATATGTTTTTACAACGCAATAAAAAGAGTTAAATATCATCATCATGATGAGTTCCATTTCGGTTGTCTGTTGCTATATATATTCTCGAATTCTATGTTGTTGAGTACGTTGATGGCATATTGTTTGATTTTGACGAAATTAACACCGTATGCTGAGCTTGCGCAGGTGGAACGAGTGTCGATACAGCTATTGAGGTATATCTTATCGTCCCTGCTTTACTCTATTTGCTGATCCTAACAATTCCTGTTCAAGCTTTCCTATAACTTGATCTGCATGATAAGATCAACAGACATGATTTCCTTTTGGGGGAATTCATGACTGTAACTGTTTTGCCAATTGGAGAAAGTGCTAACTTCATGATGCATATACTCTTTGCGTTGGGGTTATGAGCAAATGATGGTGATCCTGGGTGCAATATTCAATTTTCCAATCTACGTGAGTGGTTTTTTTTCTACTTTCATTTTTCCTAAATTGACTGGCAATTTCCTGAGTATTGGCTAATTGGATTCGATTTCAACTTGATGCAGATAGTCATCGATAAACTTATTCAATTTCTAATTGGCTTCCACTCTTATTTCCTCGTAATTGGCATTCTAGAACCCTTTGACGTGCTGATGTTCCTTGACGAAATTGATGAACTTGTTGCAATGGTCTCTAAACTTGCATATGTGGCGTTTCAATCTTTGGGTGTCCAGGTGGTTGAGATCCTAGATCATGCTGAGCAGATATTTATGGATCATCATTTGGCAACTATAGAGATAGAATAACTTATAAAGCATGTGCAGGATAATATACTCCATTACTCCACTTTTCCTCCACTCTTGCAGTTACTTTTGCTCGCTATAGTTGGGATGTTCGAGGTAATAAACAAGCTCGAAGATATTGGTGAAGAATGATTATATGGTCCCGATTTCAGTCATGATGGCAACTGGTTTCAATTTAGTCAGGTAGATTTCTCTTTGGCTTCGTTTTTAGTGGAAAATGTGGTCGTTTTGAATCATTATAATGCTCTTGTCTTTTATTATCTTCCAGAATAGACGCAATACTTTCCTGGAGTTTTCCTTCATTGCGTTTCCGCTGCCTTCCTTGTTGGCCTATATGGCAAAGAAATTGATCTTGCTGATCTCTGCACAAAAAATATTTTCCTCGACTAATCTAAATGAATCTACTTTTACTGATCCAGTACGATCAATTCTTTCAGGATGCGTAGATCGTTGGTATCGAATTCAAACGCAGTGACTAATTTCTTCAGACTGCAAATGCGATTTACGATTTGATTGTTGGGTCTTCTCCGCGAAGGGCCGATAGGACATCTAACATCTTTTATTGTAACGGTACTATGAAGTTTCCCCTATGATAATCGTTCGGGGGTTCCGTTGAGGTATTCGTTCAGGTTGGCTTCGAAGGATGTGTCGCTTTTGAAAAGGAAGGAAAGCATTATCTGTTATCTGATTAACAAATAATATAGCTTGAACTAAATTGGAGTTTTTTTCAACAAAAATCAAGAAAAATGGTATAAGAATTATGGGAAAATTGAATGTGTATACTCCTCAAAGGCATGCCTTGAGAGATTAGAAGTTGATGATGTTTGGATTGATAATTTGATCATTATGTTGAGATATTTTTGTTGGAACTTATGTTTCAATTTGCTTGCGGGTTTTCTTAGCTGATGGCTTGGGATTCTGACCGTTACAATCAACGTTGTAGGGCCATGGAACTTGATCAATGTACATCTTGGCGGCTTGAGGATTGGCCAAAAACTCAGCAATCGCCACTGAGATCATAGGCCCTCTCACTGAAGGGATCTTGATGCTTGGATCGGTGAAACTGTCCATGTCGGTGAAGCCATGCTGAACACAGGAAGGCATCCATGCGCCAACGTCCTTCCTATTTCCTTTGATCTTCTCAATGGCCTTAAGCGTTTGGTTCCTGTAGTCGTCGATGGCGGTGAGTACGGTATCATTGCAGGTGTCCAAATTGAATGGGGGATCTCGGTTTGTCTTGCAGCCAGCAACCACGATATTGTCAATTGAGTATTGATCATAAGGAGATCAATGATGAAAAGGGGGCCTTTAGGTACTTGGCCAAGTTGGCAGCGTTGTAGCAATGATAATACTCGTTATTGAATTATTTGAGGCATTCAGGGAAGGGATATCCTGCTCCTCCGTCTTGGATCAGGTTGAAAAGGTTGGTTGCCATCACTTTAATGGTCTCGACGCCTGCAAATGGAGAGAAGAATTCAGTTATGAATAACCCACTGTCAGGAAGGGCATACACTTTAGCTTTTTTGGTGTTCTATATGAGATAATTAGAGTAGAGATAGGTGGCAATGCCGCCAGCTGAGACACCGGTAATGACGATAGCATCTCCATTGTAGAAATCGAATTGCTTGTCAAGGTAGTAAAATTGTTCCATGACGTTATTGTATCCTCTGAAATAAAGTTTCTTGTCCTTGTAAGATACGGGGTCATTCCTGCTGCCTGTATACTCACTACCATCGCAATAGATGACATAGATCTTGGTCCAATCGTAGAAGACTGGATTTTCCTCTTGTTTGGTTGACAACAATCCTTCATTATTGAATGTGCGGGTGGGTGTAGCTTTTTTGGTGGATCCTAGCTCTCCATTAGTTCTCTTGTAGCAACTTTAGAGGGTATCAGCTAGTGTGAATCCCTCGCAGAAGCCACCGCTATTGAAATAGATCATATATTTGTTCTTATTTGCTCCTGAGCCGAGATGGTAGTAAAGACCGGTAGGCGTGCCATCCAAGCAGGCAGATCCTCGCTCCTGGGAATGCAGGACTAGCGTGTAGAAGTCAGATTGGGGGTGAACTTGCGTTACGATGAGGAGAGAATAGATAGATAGAGAATCGACCTCATTTTGAACGATTTAATAATAAAACTATCAACTCTAAACACCTCATCAAAAAAATAAATTGAAAACCATCAAATCACTCCATTTTTATGATCCTTATTCAATATACCCATTTGCAAAAATATTCTCTTTTCCATATTTTTCCTTCCATTATTCTAAGTTTCCAAATCTGTTCCTCTTTCTGATAATAAGTCTATTTATTTTCGTAAGCTATCGGTTTCCCAATCGGTATTAATCCGAAGCGAATAAGTTAATATATATAAAAGAATGCCAGTGTATAAAATTAATTTAGTCAGATGCAGAACCAACTTCTCTCGGCCTTCAACAACTTCGCCTTCCACAATACCACCCAAATCATGCTCTCCAATCTGACCACCGAGGAGCTCAAGGAGATCCTTTCCGCAGTAAAACAAGAACCGCAATATGAGAACCTGACCCATATGATCAGAGTGACGCTCTTCCTCAACTTGTCGCATAGGATCGATCGCAGCTTTACCTGGCTCACTACATGAACGTTTAGATTGAAGAGTTTAGGAATTAGAGAAGTAGCATAGTTGCAGGCCACCTCGAGAGCGAAAGCTTAGAAAAAATAATGGATGACTTTTCATCTCTAGAAGAAAGGGGCAAACTTTTGTTCAATGGTGACTTTTAGACCGTTATGGATGCTGTCTTTGACCCTGAATTGGCGATACCTCCCATGAAAAGGTCAACGGTAGCCCCTGGTGTCTCACAGTCTATCAAATCGTGCTCGCTATCCAAAAAACAGACCAGCAAGAGGAGATGCAAGACTCTAGCGACGAGGAAAGCCATCAAAATAGTGCAAAATATAGTTCTTTTACTAGCTTTTAGCATTACAGACCAAATGGCTGATTGTAGCTTTCAGCAATTACTGACGCTCTTTAACATTTCTCGGAATTGGTCTTTCGCTTCATGGTTTACAGAAACACTGTCCTTGCCCTGCATGAAATCTCGCCCTTCCCCAGATTGCCATAAACCATGAAACGATGGAAAAATGCCATGGAAGAGCATTACGCGAGAGCCAATCACATTTTTTCCTTTGTTGCTGGATTCAAACACAATGACAATTCTTACTCTTTCGGAAGATTCACGCCTGAGTTGCTCATATAGGAGGGATATTTAAACGAATACGTTGAGGCATTGGTAGATCTGTCCATTGATGAGGATTTGGTTGCTTTTTGCTCGCATTCTAAGCAAGCCTTCGGAGACCTTTACCAAGGATTCTAAGCAGTGATAATGACGGATCTCAAAGAGGAGCAGCATGAGGATGTGAGGGAATAGCTTGCAAAATGGTATAGGTATGGCCTGAAGCCATGCACTTTACTCAAAATAATCGAATCATAGTCTTTATGCGAGGAGATAAAATACGAATATTGCCTTAGAAAGGATAGCTATATTTAAAGCTGCGCTAAGGTCCATGGATTCCTTGATCACCCGACCCATATTGTTGCCTGTTCGTGATGTTTACTACATTCAATGACTCATTTACCTTTATTCAAAATTCAACTCTTATCTTTCTAAAATGGCAATATTTTTAAATATTTTCAACTTTCTTTGATCCTGTCTTTTAAACCTTCTTCCGGTTTCCCTTTTCCCTTCACTCTGATCTTGATTGCCCGATATATATGAGTGTGCCTGCATCGAAGGTCCCGTTTTATAATAAATAAAATGAACGATTAATAGGATGAGTTTTTCGTGGAGCCTGAGATAGAGGAGGTCCAAGACATCAAAATCATCGAGGACGCTAATCCCATAATCGAAAAACAAGTGGAATAGCCAAAAAATATTACTCTCAAGTAATGCACCCGCTTATGAAGAATGGTGGAAATACCAAAGCCGGAATAGCCATACCATACCGACCATTTCGCTTAGAGGTACCGAAAGTATAAGATAGAAACGGGATCGTAGGATGAGGAAGATGATGGCGAGGATGGTGGCAGGTCGGGCAAATCTCCATTCTTTGACTGTTACGATCGATAGCAATGCATATACCAGCGATTTCGCAACGAGGAGTATAGCCAGCTCAACGAGATTAGCTATTTTGCGGGTGCCTTCCTGCATCGCAACATCTTCCTCGAAGGGAATTGCAGTAACGCTTTTGTTATAAAGGTGAAACGTTTGAGATTTAAAACGTCGCCAAGCTTTACTATGAATAATCAACCTCACCCCTTCCGGCCCCGCAGGAGGAGGATCTTAAATTTGATTCTCATTTTTAGAGTGGAAATTTATTTGCGGTTTTCAAGGTAAGGGTGGATGCATATAGATCGGAGATCTTGAGTAGACTTGGTGATGTCGAATGACGTGAATTCTAAGGGTAACAATCAATGGTTTTTCTTTTCTGTGGAGAGGATGAAAATGGATAAGGATTACACTTTCAATGTGGTGAATTTCACGAAATCTGACTCGCTTTTTAATTACGGAATGGCGCCGGCTGTCTACTCGGTTGCCGAGAATAAGGGATCAATGAATGTGGAGAAGGGATGGAGGAGAAATGGGAAGGATGTCAGCTATAAAAAGGGTATTATTTGTAGGGAAAATTCAAGAAGAATGTATTATAAACTTACATTTAAAATTTCAACCATCTTCGAAAACGATCGATTGCTTATTGCCCACTCTTATCCTTACACTTTGGAAAAATTGAATAAATATTTGAGTGATAAATCGTTAAAATGCAAGGAATTGGTTACCAGAATCAATGTTGGCAAAACTCACTCCAAAAGGATAATTGAGGGATTGGTGATCGGCCAGCCAATCAACAAAAAAAGAGACACTCGGAAGGCAATTATAGTTATGGCAAGACAGCATCCAGGCGAAACCCAAGGATCATTTGTCTGTGAAGGAGTCATTGACAAATTGTTAGGAAAAAGCAAATAAGCTGACTTTTTGCTTAAAAACTATATCATCTATGTGATCCCGATGGTCAATCCCGATGGAGTCGTCTTTGGCCATTACAGAACCAACCTTGCGGGAAAGGATCTCAATCGAAACTGGAACGCAACATAAAAAGATCCAAACTGTCCGTAGGTTACCTCAATCAAGGCATTCATTCAGTAGATAAGCAATAAAGAGACATTAGGTTCATTATCGACCTCCACGGTCATAGCAAAAAGCTAAATAGTTTCTTCTATGGCAATCCTTGTCCCTAAAATCCTGATGTTGTTCGGATATTCCCATATGCTTGCAGTAAGCTTCACCAAGGCATTCAATTTCTAGATTGCACTTTCTCCACATAGGAATACAAGAAAAAGGCAGCAAGAGTGTATCTTAGCTTCTTCTATAGGCTTATCCATGTATACACATTCTAATCATCATTTTATGCCTATTTCAAAGACGGAAAAAGATATAATTTACACCCAAAGAGTATAGAGAGCTTGGAGGTGTCCTTGTCAATGCGTTGTATCTGCAGTTAGAGCATTAAGTTCATTTCCAGCAATCTTTTGAGTTCAATTTGAAGAAAAATGGTGGAAAAGATTATCAAACTTCACCCTTCGTCAAGATGCTGGCTGAGCTAAGGCAAATAAATAACTTATGGAACAGGGTAACAAGTGGGAATCCGGATCGAGAGCAAGCCTGATGAGAATGAAGTAAATAATGAAGAAATGGAAGGCATAAAACCGATAAGACCAGCATCAACGCCAAGCACAAAGATAATCAACCAAACAAAAACCATCAAAGTATCAAGAAGAGGCCCAAGAGACGGAAATAAATAAGCTTCAATAAACCGACTAGAAATATCAAATTTTTAGAGATAAATAAGGTGAATTCCGTCCTTCCAGACCAATACCAGCTAGGTCTTCAACCGATCAAGAAGCGATAGGTAAAGATCTAAACGATAAAGCCTAACTTTGCCTTGGCTAAGATAGGAATATCTACGCAAACATAGGTTGAGCTTAGCTGAAAAATGTCGAATTGAATAAAGTTGACATATAGACTTCCATCCTTTCATCATCAATGAAGTTTTAAAACCTTCAGAAAGAAAATATTCCTCAGTTATCAAGTCAAACAATCGAAATTTCATCTTCAAGTTTGATATCTTCGGCCATTCAACAGCCAATTACGATGGAAATTCAAACTTCAAAGCGCAATAACCCACAAAAATGCATATTCTCAAACCTTGATAACTTACTCAAAACAATAAAAAGTGAAGACCTCTCAAGCCTTGCCCATAGTTTGCACGCCCTAAACCGACGAAAAGAAATGGCTTCGCAACAATTCCGTTAGGATTTAGACTCCTCTTCGGGTGGGAAGCGCCATGAGAAGAGACGCATAGAATTCTTCGACAAGATGATGAAGAAGCTGATAGACTAAAAATAGATGGGGAAGAGCTAGCAGCTGCCTTCAAATTTTTAATGTAGAAGCCTTTAAGCATAAAGAAGAAGTAGATTTCCAAGAAATGATCTGTGAAACACCATACTATGTAATATCATAACGTATTGATCACCGTGAGTCTTGATCAATCCTTACTGAAGAGCTTGTCGTAGTCGCATTTGATGAATAAATCCTCGTTATTGTAGTTTGATTTATTCCATATGGCATAGAGATCCTCGTTGTGGACGGATGGCTAGTTTATGTGCATTTATGGTTTGCAGCCAGGGATGGTGTATGTGGATTTGCATTATACCTAAGCGTCGATTTATGTGAAGACTTTCACTGGTATGTACTTTACCGAGTGGCTAACCTTCGCAAATCTTTATCTTGATATGCGGGATGGCATCTTGACTCGCAGACTCCCATTTACTTTTATTATAATACAGGATTTATCCTCGCAGCATATAATTGCAGGCAAACTGTGGATGGATCTAAAAGCACAATTTGAGTTGCTATAAGAATGCTAAACGATAGTGGGTTGGAGGAATGATAGTAATGATGGAAAAACACGTATATTTTGGCTCCTATTTTAAATTAAAAGTGGCTGCGCCGGATTAAAGGTATAAGCATAACCTAGCTATTCTTCCTACCATACATAAGATTTTTGGGAGCAATTGGATCAAGATTGATTGAGTTTCAATTTTTTGGTAAACATTGATATTTACGGTATATCCTTCAAAAAAAATGTCTTGAGATAAGGCAAAAATTAAGCTTGAGCTAAATAACAGAACAAAAGATAGAGGGAAAAGTGAGCTAAGCTCTATACTAAATTTTAACCATTTTTTGGGCCATGATGAGCATTCTTAATTAACACATAAGCTTTCATTTAAACTCCAGCAGTATAAAGAATTGCATTTACCATCTTATTTTTACTTTAATTCAAAAAACACAATCCAATTATTCCATACCAATTATCTTATTATTCCCACATTTTATAATTCCCGCATATAAAAGTATAGTCAATTTCCAAGCAAAAACAGTAATCATCAGCACACGATCAAGGTCACAATTTAATCTGTGTGATTCCTTTGAAGATGGGTTTTGGGTCATTTTTCCTAAAAATTTTCTCGAAATCAATGGTGATGAACGCCCCATCTCCTGCAAAGTTGGACCTATTCCAGCCTAAATAAGTTCTCATTGAGTTCTGAGGGTTTCTTGACGATGATCGGTTGGTAAGTGTAGTGGGCAACTGCAGCGTTATCGCTCTGTGCTAGGCTTAGCTTTGACTCCTCCTTGACGTTTGGCTATTCGGAAGTTAAGGTGCTAAAGTCTGATTTCTTTGATGAGATTGTCCGTCTGGTTGCGCATTGGCCCATTTGTCAAAGATTATAATATGGGACGTTTCGGGAAATATATAGGGTTGCCAGTAGGCCGGCATTCATTAAAGGTTATAAATGGAGAAATGAACAGAACTTGTTGATCGTTTTTGGAAAAGGGATGGATGGAGATGGTAGTGAAGAGAGTTTGAGGGAAAGATGGATGTCAAATTGTGAAGAAATTCAAAAAATGAGAGGAAAAGTTCAATTTACAAGTGATGATAAGTCTTAAGACCATGTCAATCATCAAATAAGGTAATGTATTATGATTTTATCAAATAACTCATCATTTCTATCCTTTTCCCCATCTTACTTCAAAATCCTCAAAATCATACCATACACACATGGGGTTGGGGTTGGGGTTGGGGTTGGGGTTGGGGTTGGGGTTGGGGTTGGGGTTGGGGTTGGGGTTGGGGTTGGGGTTGGG